>NC_079398.1:20149058-20264058 GCF_029220125.1 Pseudoliparis swirei | reverse complement strand
TGGGTCGCGAATATTTTTCTTTTTATCACCGTCTGTTTTGTGTATAAAATGTCATTAAATGGTCGTTTTGTCTGACCAACACATTACAATAAATTAAACAAGCAGCAAACTCTCACATTGAAGAAGCTTGAACAACAAATGGTGAAAATGATTAGAGCTCCAAAAAAAATCAATGTCAAGAAAGTGGAAAATAATCAGAACTAGTCATTAGCGAGTAGAAATGACACAAAATCATCAATATGTTCTGCTTTTATCCATTTTTATAGTTATAGTATAAACAAAAAATAAGACGATGAAGACGTTAAAGTCTAGTAAAACTGGGATGGACACTGTTTATGATTATTAAGACTTAATTATGCATTATTAATCAATGTTGTAGGTGCAGCCTTAACAAGTTTTCACTTTATAAAAAGCCCTACTACCGATGAATAATACACAAACTGAATTCAGCAGCATTCTCCATATGTCACTCTCCCAGAGATCCCCCGGAGCAACACTTAGTGACATGACGAGGAGTCAACACGGAGGTCGGCAAATCACTACGGGGGGAAATAAGAAGAGCCTGAACGCAGCGCGACTCATTAAAGCGTCCGGCGGCCAACGCGAGAAGACGCTTTAGTTTCTGATTCACGTTGTGATCCTCTGAACTCCTCATCACGTCCCTGCTGACTCCCAGAATAAATACAGTGAAGGGGGACGGACAGCAGAGGCTGGGTTTGATCATATGTAATACGTTCCCCATTAAAACACTGTGCTGCTAGTTAGCTTAGCATAAAGACTGGAAACAGCTCGCCTGGTTCCGACCGAAGGCAACACAATCTGCCCCCTCTCGTCTCTCACCGCTCCGATTACCAAGAGGATGGAAGAATCTGGCACATTGGCGCACGTAAAACCATAACCTGCTGTTATTACCTTCGCATTGAAAATGCGGAAGGTAATGTTTTGATCGGCGTGTATTTATTTATTCATTTGTATGCGTGTTCCTCGCATAACAAAAAAAGTTTTAAACCGAATCGCATGAAATTTGGTGGGATGATTGGTTATTATCCGGGGACCATTTGATTAGATTTTGGGATAGATCGGGTCAAAGGTCAAGGTCGTGGAAAGGTCAAAATCTTCTTTTTACCATAGCACGGTCAATTTTTATCCAATTTGCATGCAACTAATGCCAACATGTTCATAATTCAATGCCCAATCTTGTGATATGTGAAGGTATGCGCTCTACCGAGTGCCCGTTCTAGTTATATTGATGTTTTTGCAGATTTAACTAATAAAATAAGGTGTAAATCAGTGAATCTTAGAAGCTAGCTCGTGTCCTCATTTCCTGAACTCATGCTCGGTAAGATAAGCTAATAAGTTAGCCTATCACACAAATACTAACTATTCCTTGAAAGACTCCTAATGTTGGTGCATTCATTTATGTCTTTCGAAGTTAATTTCCATATTCTACTGAGATAAAGTGAGAAAAATTAAAATCGAAAAAATGTAGATAATTGCGATTAGTATAAAATAAAGTGATCTATGAACGGGGCTAAATGTCCTCATGACATACTGTCTGTCCCCAGAGGAGCTTTTTTAATGCACCGCTGTCCAGATGTTGGCGTGAAGCAGCGTTTGTAACCGCTCAGTGTGACAAACTGCCATGAAACCACCGTTCTGCTCCGTCTCTCTGAACACACACACACACACACACACACACACACACACACACACACACACACACACACACACACACACACACACACACACACACACACACACACACACACACACACACACACACACACACACACACACACACACAGGTCAGTCCTCCTGATGTGCAGCACAACAACAGGAGCTGACTCACTCTATTAAGGACCACTTCCCTCGCCGCCACGGCTTCAAACAACAAGCGCCGTGTCCCGGTCCCCATGGCGACCGGGACACGGCGTCGACGTGCAGCACCAGAGGTGAGCAGCGGGGAGATGCCCAGTCAGCTGCGGCCCGTTTAAACAGTTATTAATTGATGGTTTCCTCACATGGAAAGAGCTTAGCGGGACCGAATCAGCCGGATTATTTAGGGCGCTTCATTAGAGCCTTAATTGGATCCGTAAAAAATGCATAGCTGGCATTTTTGTTTGCATCTGCTTTTCCTATGTAAATTAGTCGTATCCAAGATGCTACATCTGGAAAATACAGTGTTGTGATCTTACCGAAAGACATAAACAAGATATTTGTTTTCTCAACTTGAGCAAGAAAGCGAATAAGCACGTTTACCCAAAATATGTAATTGTAGCTTTTAACGTTATGCCCAGTTTGTAAAGGAAAAGACAATTTCAGTTACAAAACATCGAAAAAGACAAAACGTAAACCTTCAGAAACACATAAAGAAATATGGGGCCGGCCCTCATTGTCCAGAACTAAATGTGAATTAAATGGAGAGGAGTTTGTCAGTGAAACGCCTCACATCTTAATATTCCATATTTGGACACGAGAAAGCAAAATGTGTGTATGAGCGCGCTCGCATGAAGCCGTGCACAGGCTGCGTTTCAAACCACCTACACGTGTGAAACCTTGATTCCACAGAGTGTCCAAGCGTGAAATTGGATGCTGTACAACACAAATGTATCTCCTCCTCCTCCTCCTCCATCTCCATCATGTCCCCCCCCCCCCCCCACACACACACTCGTTTACGGTGTGAAGAAAACATTGTCTCAAATCAGTGGAACTGAGTTTCACTTTTAAAAAAATAAAAAAAATAATGTGCATTTAAATCTTAAAAATGCATTGAGAAAATCTCCAAAATGGTAGAGTTGCAGAAACAGCGTAATTTAATAAATAAATAAATATTAGGAGGCATTTCTTGTCCTCAGAGGCAGCAAAAGCTTTGGCTCGGATGTTCTTACCCATCAACAAGCCATCAGTTGTCAGGAATACCTCATTCATCGCAAATGTTGTTGCACTTATTTTTGTCAGGCTTAAGTTGTTGTTGCAGACTGTTTATCCAAATGTTTCATGTGAAAAACAGCCATAACCTCCCCCCCCCCCCATCTCTGACATTTCGAGATGAACTGCGTATGCCTTTGTCTGCTCGTGCTCGCTCACCTTCAGCTTGTGCTCGTGCTCTTTGTTGACCCGGGACAGCAGCTGGGCCTTGCGTCGGTTCAGGGCGTCGATGAGGGCGTCGCACTGCGCCACCAAACAGGCCTCGAACTCCACCCCGTTCTCCTGCAAGACAACGGGCGGGGGCTGAAAACAACATCACCACTCTAAAAGACTAAATATATCAATATACACTACCGTTCAAAGGTTTGAGGTCACTTAGAAATGTCATCAGAAATACACTCTATACATTGTTAGTGTGGTAAATGATTATTCTCGAGTTTTTAATGAAATCTCTACATAGGTGTATAGAGGCCTATTTCCAGTGTTCTAATGGGAGTAAAGGCTCATCGCCTTAGAAGACTAAGGGAGGGTTATAAAACCCGTTTGATGTGAGCACAGCTGAAAACAGTTATACTGGTGAGAGAAGCTATAAAATTGGCCTTCCCTTGAGCGAGAAGTTTGAAGAACAAAATGAATATTTCAAATAAAAATCATTATTTCTAACCTCATCAATGTCTTGACTATATTTTCTGTTCATTTTGAAATTCATTATATAAATGAAAGTGTGAGTTTTCATGGAAAACACAACATTTTCTAAGTGACCCCAATCATTTGAACTATAGTGTATATATATATATATATAGGAACTTTCAATTACAAATATAAGATATATATATAACTAAAAGCAGAGGAGATACAGAAACATTACATGAGTGAATCCCCGATGTAATCCAACGCAACACACTGACATATAAAGAGATGATCAGAGTTACAGTCGATGCCTCTTCATTCACGCGTCTCCTCCAGGAGCTCGTCATCGAAAACGAGGTGGGCGGATAGAATCATCGTGAAGCGTCGGCATCACGAGATGACGAGAACCGGGACGCCTCGTACAGTTGGTTTTCACACATCCCAAATGTCCACTCCTCCTCCTCTATCCCGTACCTCCCACCACGGTGGGTTTCCCTGACCGCGTGTCGATAATCAACGGCACGCCGCGTTCCTCTAATCGGCCTCTGACCACATGCCACTCCGCACACGGCAGAAGGTTGTCCGGCACATTCATCTATTCCCGGTCGATATATCGTACATGTGATAACTCTGAATGTCCACTCGAATCCATATCCTCGCTCACACGTTTCAAAAGAAATGAAACCTGCGCTGTTGTTACCATGGTGATGCATCAGTTTCATTGAATATCTTCATTGTTGTGTTCTTTACACGCTCACAGTCTGAGTCCACATATGAAATATATTCAATACAACTTTAGAAATCATGCATCCGTCGCTTATCTCAAATTGAAGGGTTGATGTGTAAATGCTCGTACAAGAGAAAGGACTGTGACGTGCTGGACATGTAGATCGTGGCACGCTCCGCCTGTGAGAGGCGGATAACATGGCTCCCGGGGTCGAGGATGAGGGGGCGGTGTGCAAAGCCCCCCCCCCCCCCCGTTGTCTGCGTGTGTATTCCAGTACCTGGATGTGCTGCACCATGTTTCTCAGCTGAACCAGGAACTCTTTGGCCTCGGTGGCTCGGTCCGACAGGCCAGTGAGAGCTTGAGACAGCTGGCCCTGTGGAGAGAGCACAGAGGGAGGAGGGCGTTAGAGATGGAGCAATGTGGGTGTGTTGGTTTGGACTGCATTCTAAGACAATAATAAATCAACATGCCACTATATATATATATAAATATATATATCAAACAAATCTGCAGTAGGACAAGATTTACTCATGCATGGCCGTTTTTTTAGGGTTCAAACTGTGTTCACAACATAATTAGAATAATCCATGGCATAAACACATATCCAGGAGTTTATTGTTTCACTATTTATTGCAAAACAAAACAAAATTCCCCCTTTTCACTTTAAAAATAAATAAAAATGTTTTTATTAACCCTCCTGTTACCTTAGGGTCAATTTGACCCCATTCAATGTTTAATGTCGGTGTTCTTTCGGGTCAATTTGACCCCAGGCTGTTTTTCACTGTGTCAAACATATAAGAAATATCAACTTTTTTATATATTTAAAGGGCTATTTAGGTAGTCAACAAACAAACATAAAGTACCTCACACTTAAACTTGGAAAACAATATTAATTCTAATAATTTTCTGGAGGTTTTAATTGCTGGGGTCAAATTGACCCCGAGGGTAAAATATGTCAGTAAATGTAAAGGTAACAGGAGGGTTAAACATTGAATGGGGTCAAATTGACCCTAAGGTAACAGGAGGGTTAAGTACAAATTAAAATATATAATTAAATAGGAACCAATGTTATGTTTGTGCCAATGAAGCCAGCCAGATAAAGACTATCTTGATAACTGGTTTTCTGTTCGTGTGAAAATGTCAAAGATTGCTGCTTTGTTCTTTGTTTTATGTGATCGTAAACTGAACAACTCTGGGATTTGGACAGCTGGTTGATCAAAACTAGTTTATGAATATATGATCTCTAGACCAAACAATTATTAACAACATTAGAATATAATCTGCACATGAATCGCTCATGATAATCACCATTGTGGCCCCAGTGACTGCTTTATCGGCAGCTCCCTCCCCCATCAAAGGCCCATCCTTTGTCAGTGTTGATGGAGGTTATTGTATTTTTTGTACTCTATAACTCTCAACTTAAGTCCTCCTGAATAAACCCCACATCTGGTTTCATGCATGTGTAAGGAACATGTATTAAATGTGACCTTTTGAGATTGACAGTAAAGACACATGGAGGCAGCTCAGCGGGACATTCCAAGCAGCTTAAGTTATTTTAGATGCAGATTCCCCGGCCGGCCTGTTGAGTTCAAAATGTGAGGGCTTTAAAATACACACATACTCAGCCGTCATGCTCTGAATGTCTTCCAACTCTGAAGAAGTCGGTGTTCAAGTTTTTGGAAGAATTCAAATTCACAAACAAAGCTGCTTTTCATCGCTGTGAGAAACGGACATTTTGAAGTGTTCACCCCTGAGACTCGATGAACTCGTCAGCTCTCCTCTCACACACAACGTGACATTTACAACGAAAACTCAGACGATTCATGTACAGTAAAGCCCTTGACTTTTTTATTTTTGGAATAGAGTCCCGGGTCATTTTGGAGCAGAGCTCTGTACATGTGACGGGAAATACCATCGCTGTGGTTGTGTGTGCGATGACACACACAGTGCGTTTCCATGATGGTATAATTCGAATCTTGCTTTAGTCGGACTCTGCTATCTTTTGGGGGATCTGCTGTTATCCCAATATACATGGCAGTGAGTAATTTGAATCATTGGCCTTTGAAAGCATGTCATATCCGATACGATAGGTGGCGCTGTTTTCATTACAACTCGTGGTGATACAGCCATTTCCGCTTGACCTCTTCACCACTACCAACAACAACAACAACAACATCAACATTTCGAGAAAGATGGCGAACAGAGAGCAAGGCGAAGCTACATCCCTCTACTATTCTTGCATGATGTTAATAGTGACATTATCGTCTCTTTCGACTTCCGGGTCACGACATGGGAGGGAGGAGGGAGGAGGGCGGCGGGATCTCAAGCATGCGCAAAGACGCAAAGTCCAGTTCCTAATCCAATTCACCGTTACATGCCGCGATAGTCGAATTATCAACCGGATCGGATCGAGTTATCCAGGGGTGTTAATCGGATCGTAGTCGGACCGCACATAGTCGAACAAAGGTGTTGACAGGAAACGGATAATTCGATTTCAGTCCGACTAAGCCAGTTATTCGAATGCATGTAAACACGGTCACAGACGCTCCTGTTAGGATAGCGGGGGGGAAAGAGAGAGAGAGAGGGGGGGGGGGGGGGGTGTTCATGTATGTAGAGCGAGGGTTGTGTGAACGCGGAGGTGACGGAGCGAGAGGACCTGACCCCGTGGGAACCTCGTACGGTTGAGCGGCCGACCGTCAACTTGGGGAGGGTATTGTCTCCCGGGAAGGAAAAGAGGGAACCGAGTGAAGAGAAGAGAAGAAGGAGAGAAAAAAATCACTTCCACTCGAGGAGAGAGCAATAAAAACCTGGAACTCGCCGATACAGAGAAAAACTACTGTAAACGCGGCTCTGTGTCAACGCAGCTCCCGGCTGTTCGACGTAAGCCGATCAAATGAGAATCTATCTGCGGGGGCCGACAGTTGACCTTTGACCTCGGAGTTTGGGAAACCATGACAGCTGCCCACTAACTGCACCAAGGGACTGTCTGAGCCGGTAACAGCTGAGTAAAGACCGAAATGTAAACGTTCCTGTTAGGAACTTCCTCTTTGTTAACTGGGGACCGACATCCCGAGAGACCTGCAGGAATGAAAAGATGTGTACTGGATACAAGATGTCTCAACAACACGTGGAGGATTATAAAGCTGCAGATAATCATTTCAATGTAAAACAAGAATGGGCACTCGGTAGAGCGCATACCTTCGCACATCACAAGATTGGGCATTGAATTATGAACATTTTGGCATTAGTTGCAAAAATAAATAAAAAATTGACCGTGCTATGGTAAAAAGAAGATTTTGACCTTTTCATGACCTTGACCTTTGACCCGATCGATCCCAAAATCGAATCAAATGATCCCCGGATAATAACCAATCATCCCACCAAATTTCATGCCATTCGGTGTAATACTTTTTTAGTTATGCGAGTAACACGCATACAAATAAATAAATAAATAAATAAATACACGGCGATCAAAACATAACCTTCCGCATTTTCAATGCGAAGGTAACAATAATGTACAAGTTGTCACTTGGGGAAATCTTTGAATCGCATATTTTGTCTTTCCAAAACTAAAATATATTCATGTTTACAAGAAAATAGCATGAAATAATTAATTGATTACCAAAGTTTGAGTATCGGATGCTCTTCGCAAACAGTACGCAACAAACTATATCACTAAAATATTTCGCAATCAATCAAATAATTTCAGCGGTAAAGGAACTGATCTAAATCTAAATGTCGTGAGAATCCATCAATATGACTTTAAAGTGGTGATGCCTGACTCTTCCACTCTGAGTGGGCTTAGCTCTTTCTTTCTTGGAAAGTTTTAATTTAATTTTGTGGCAAGTAATAAAATAAAATCTCTGCTCTCATGTCAGTCTGTTAAATAAGAACCACTGCCAGCAGTCTTAGTTCAGCCTGGTTCTGTCTAAATATAAAATAATCCACCTACCAGAATCTTAAAAGCTCGTTATTAACATGTCATGTCTCATTTGGTCATTTTGAGTATAACAAGTGTGAAAATTAAAAGTTTCAGTCGGGGCGCAGTGACATTAATATGTATTAAATAATAAATAAAAGCATAAACTCAGATATAATGTGCAGATTCGAGCCAAGCTAGCAGTTTCCCCCTGTTCCCATTCTTTATGCTAAGCTACGTTAACTGGCTTCATATTTACTTTAAAGAGTGGTCTGCATCCTATGTGGCGTATGTGAAACCGAAGACATTTTTAAAAGCACACAGTTCACATCGTCGGCTGCTCGACTTCTGAGGCGAGACAATTTCTCCATTTCTCTCCATCATTTTGGAATCCTGCCGATCAAAATCTCACGTCGTCCGAAACGTTCCCTCACACCGCGGCGGCTTCGTCACACACTCACACCTGGCCTCGATCGCAGGTCATGTTCTCGTTCGGCCTGCTCGTTCGGTGGCGGAGCAGATGAAACGAACAGCGCTCGATTGTCTGGAGGCGTTTTTCCGCCCGGTCTGTCGCGCAGAGCTCAGTCCTCAGAGCTCAAACCTCAGGCCTCAGTCCTCATTCCTCAGTCCTCAACCCTCAGTCCTCAAACCTCAGTCCTCAAACCTCAGTCCTCAGTCCTCAGGCCTCAATCCTCAGGCCTCAGTCCTCAGTCCTCAGTCCTCAACCCTCAGTCCTCAGTCCTCAGTCCTCAGTCCTCATTCCTCAACCCTCAGTCCTCAAACCTCAGTCCTCAGTCCTCAGGCCTCAATCTTCAGTCCTCAGGCCTCAAACCTCTATCCTCAGTCCTCAATCTTCAGTCCTCACTCCTCAATCCTCAATCCTCCATCCTCAACCTCACTCCTCAGTCCTCAAACCTCAGTCCTCAAACTTCAGTCCTCAGTGCTCAATCCTCAGGCCTCAGTCCTCAGGCCTCAAACCTCAGGCCTCAACCTTCAGTCCTCAGGCCTCAGTCCTCAGTCCTCAATCCTCAATCTTCAGTCCTCAGTCCTCAGGCCTCAGTGCTCAGTCCTCAGTCCTCAGTCCTCAGAGCTCAGTCCTCAGAACTCAATCCCTCAAAACCAGGTCAAAACTCGAGAAAAAAAAACAAGGCCGTTTTATTTCTGCACGGCTACGTCCCGCCTGGGGGAGACACCGGTGCCACGGCCGGCAGGTCGGCATATGGACAGCCAGACTTTAGCGACACATGGGACCAAGAGCGCTATGGGACCGACACCAAAGGTTCTACAGGCGCAGCGTCTTCTCTCAGCGATGATGATTGATCGTCATCGCGTGTTGTTATTTTACTAAATCAAACTCCTTCCTACTCTTCCTTTAATATTACATTCATACTGTAGATTTCAAGGCATATTCGTATTTCTCTCTTATTATACTATTCTTGCATTTATATTTAACACACTAAATAGACATCTCACCGTTATTTGTTTGCTTGTTTGCTCTAGTTGTGCGTGTGATACCCGTTCTCCTTGTACGATACCACAGCAGCTACAACAAGGCTGTCCCATTTTGAAGACGCCTTCAAATGTTTGCGAGGAATGTGGCCTACTTTACCCGTATTTGGGGGATCGAACTGACCTTCACAGCCGAGCGTATCCCAAGATGCATTGCACTATTCACAGCAGCTCGGCAGCACGCATCCTACCTGAGTTACAGTCTTAAAACGTTTAGAATAGGGATGCACCGATCTGATCGGCGCCGATCCATATCGGCCGATATTCCCATTATCGGTTTTGATCGGCGTTCTCAAAACGGCCGATCAAACCGATCGATCAGATGACGTAACATCTGCGAGAACTATCAGACGTTTCAATCGCAGCGCACCGCAACGGAGACGATGCGCCCGGCGAGGGCCGCAGAGTGAGAGGTCCACGAGGGGATCCTCACCACCGAGCGGCGTCCCCGTCCCCCGAGTTGAATCTCTGGGTCGACTCAGCTCTCACATGTCTGCCCCTACAGACTGATGTTGACGGTAAACGCATTCCATCAGGAGCGAGCGAGGGTTTTGATAAAGTTAGCGGAAGGATTTAAGTGACAACATCCGGTTTTGCAAAGTTAGCGGAAAGAACCTCGTGAAACAACATCCGTTTATCAAAATAAGATGACGACAAATCAAACACTAACATATAAAAGTAAACAATGAACTGATTTTGTATCTTTATAGATCGTTTCTGAGATTTAGCTTAAATTATGTTAACATTAAAACATTTTTACTGTACCAAGGAAGAGTTTATAAAAATAAGTCAGACTTTTGTATGTTAAGAAAAGTCCTGTATATAGATTTCCCCAAGAGTTCCAGGAAATGAATAATGCAGACGTGTTCCATACATAACTGAAATCCCCTACAATAGCAATCAAACAATTTTAATGTATCAATTAGGACATTTTTCAAAGTAAAAGTCCTAAATGTTTAAAGAAATCGGTAATTTCTTTAATGTTTGAGTTGCTTTATATACACTACCGTTCAAAAGTTTGGGATCATTTAGAAATGTCCTTATTTTTCAAAGAAAAGCATTGTTTTTTTCAATGAAGATAACATTAAATCAATCAGAAATACACTCTATACATTGTTAATGTGGTAAATGACTATTCTAGGTGGAAACGTCTGGTTTCTAATGAAATATCTCCAGAGGTGTATAGAGGTCCATTTCCATCAACTATCACTCCAGTGTTCTAATGGTACATTGTGTTTGCTAATCGCCTTAGAAGACTAATGGATGATTAGAAAACCCTTGAAAACCCTTGTGCAATTATGTTAGCACAGCTGAAAACTGTTTTGCTGATGAGAGAAGCTATAAAACTGGCCTTCCTTTGAGCTAGTTGATTATCTGGAGCATCACATTTGTGGGTTCGATAAGACTCTCAAAATGGCCAGAAAAAAAGAACTTTCATGTGAAACTCGCCAGTCTATTCTTGTTCTTAGAAATGCGAGAAATTGCAAAGAAACTGAAAATTTCCTTCAGCGGTGTGTACTACTCCCTTCAGAGAACAGCACAAACGGGCTCTAACCAGAGCAGAAAGAGAAGTGGGAGGCCCCGGTGCACAACTCAGCAAGAAGACAAGTACATTAGAGTCTCTAGTTTGAGAAATAGACGCCTCACTGACAGTGAAGAGGCGACTCCGGGATGCTGGCCTTCTAGGCAGAGTAGCAAAGAAAAAGCCATATCTGAGACTGGCCAATCAAAAGAAAAGATTGGTATGGGCAAAAGAACACAGGCATTGGACAGAGGAAGATTGGAAAAAGGTGTTATGGACAGATGAATCCAAGTTTGAGGTGTTTGGATCACACAGAAGAACATTTGTGAGACGCAGAACAGGTGAAAAGATGCTGGAAGAGTGCCTGACACCATCTGTCAAGCATGGTGGAGGTAATGTGATGGTCTGGGGCTGCTTTGGTGCTGGTAAAGTGGGAGATTTGTACCAGGTAAAAGGGATTTTAAATAAGGAAGGCTATCACTCCATTTTGCAACGCCATGCCATACCCTGTGGGCAGTGCTTGATTGGAGCCAATTTCCTCCTCCAACAGGACAATGACCCAAAGCACACCTCCACATTGTGCAAGAACTATTGAGGGAAGAAGCAGGCAGCTTGCTGTCTGTAATGGAGTGGCCAGTCACCAGATCTCAACCCCATTGAGCTGTTGTGGGAGCAGCTTGACCGTATGGTCCGCAAGAAGTGCCCATCAAGCCAATCCAACTTGTGGAGGTGCTTCAGGAAGCGTGGGGTGACATTTCAACAGATTACCTCAACAAATTAACAGCTAGAATGCCAAAGGTCTGCAATGCTGTAATTGCTGCAAAAGGAGCATTCTTTGACGAAAGCAAAGTTTGAAGAAAAAAATTAATACTTCAAATACAAATCATTATTTCTAACCTTGTCAATGTCTTGACTATATTTTCTATACATTTTGCAACTCATTTGATAAATAAAAGTGTGAGTTTTAATGGAAAACACAAAATTGTCTGGGTGATCCCAAACTTTTGAACGGTAGTGTATGTATTTCCTCATAGTCCTAGGCAATAATGCTACACAATAAATAGAATGCTTCAATCGACACCGTGATCGGTGATCGGTATTATCAGATCGGCAGGTACTGATTTCAGTGATCGGTGATCGGCACCAAAAACCTGATCGGTGCATCTCTAGTTTAGAAAGTAAAGATTTTAAAGCTTTCACTCTCAAATTATCGCTCGTGGTTCTGCTGTAAGCTAATTATCTGGACGCGCTAACGATTGCAACTGTTGTTAGCAAAACACGCCGCTAATCCACACTTTAAAATGTCGCTCTTGTGTTTTCGGAATGGGTAAGACTAAAACAACTGAAGACACTACACCCTCCAAACTCTTAGTCCCACTGTATTATCATGCTTTGCTTGGTACTGCTTTCGGTGGTAAGCTAGTTAGCCGGGCATGCTAACGTCTGCGGCGTACGTTAGAGCAGAGAAGCAAGTTGTGTAATTAATCCCTGACACGTTTGCTCTTATGTTTCCTCTATTAAAAAAATACCCGCCCTCCAAACTCTTGGCCAACATGGAGATATCTCCCTCAGTGATTGATGAGAACTATTACGACGCTAATATGAGTTTGTGCTCGACAAAGCTAACAATGCAAAGCACATTCAGGCTTGTTCAGGGACAGTGGGGAAAAGAGCATCATGCGACACCCGTGTAGAGAGGAGGACGCTGGTCATGTTCGCAAGGGGCCAAGGAGGATTTGTTGAGGTGGTTTATGTTGTCCCTACTTTTTGGGTGCACTAATCATCTCAGTAATGAAGCCGAGTGGGAACACGTGCACGACATGAATGATTCACAAGCGGCTCGGGGGCCATTCGGCGTGTTGCGTTTTCTCTCTGCGGCCGAGCGAACTCGCCAATCTGTCGGAGAGGCATCGGAGCCAATTTGGATTAAAGCCCCGACTCGGAAGTGGGAAGTGCAAGGAAAGAGGGAGGTAGGTGTAATGTCACTGCTGAGCTCTTAAAGTCGCAGCGGAGGAAAAGCATTACTCCTCAAGCCAATTCAAAAAACACACACATATACACAGCCGTTCAAAAGTTTGGGGTCATCCAGACAATTTCGTGTCTTCCATGAAAACTCACTTTTATTTATCAAATGAATTGAAAATTTAATAGAAAATATAGTCAAGACATTGACAAGGTTAGAAATAATGATTAATATTTGAAGTATTAATTTTGTTCTTCAAACTTCAAGCTCAAAGGAAGGCCAGTTGTATAGCTTATATCACCAGCATAACTGTTTTCAGCTGTGCTAACATAATTGCACAAGGGTTTTCTAATCATCCATTAGTCTTCTAAGGCGATTAGCAAGCACAATGTACCATTAGAACACTGGAGTGATAGTTGATGGAAATGGGCCTCTATACACCTCTGGAGATATTTCATTAGAAACCAGACGTTTCCACCTAGAATAGTCATTTACCACATTAACAATGTATAGTGGGTATTTTTGATTAATGTTATCTTTATTGAAAAAACAGTGCTTTTCTTAGAAAAATAATGACATTTCTAAGTGACCCCAAACTTTTGAACGGTAGTGTACATACATATATATCAAATGTGTCCACGGTAAAGATAGATTTTGAGTTCCCATAACCTACTTTAAAAAACCTACTTTTGAAACGCTCCGCTCTTTTCTCAGAGCTTCGGGGTTAAGTCGTCTCTCTGGTGTTCTGTCAACAGTCTTTTTAGCCTCATTTAACCCTGCGTGGTAGCCTAGGACACAGTCTTTTGATTCCACACTGTAAACCGGCGTCAACAGAGGCCGAGGTCAACTTCTGGTGGCAGAAGACATCAAACACACGGCTTACACTGAAACCCTACGATCAAGAAAAATACAATATGAGGTTATTTTTGCACAGCTTGATAACTGATTGCTTTCCCCCTAGTTATCATAACCAGAGACTCCAACATGAAAGGTTGCAGATGTTTCACACGTAGAGAATACAGTTTGAAATATTAAGCGGGCGACTTGACGATATCTACTCTCTTGGGGAACCTTTATGTTGTTAAAAAATAAAGCTCTTATGTCCTCCAACACGGGATTCCAGATTGTGTTACTCCTATGTGTTCAACAAGTTCCCAAATGAAACCCATCTTCCACGAGCAGTAAGTGGCCGGTGCATTATTCATCACTTATATCTGCCGTCATCAATAATGCAGACGTCGTCGTGAACTATCCACACACGCGGAAGAAAAGGCGATGAAACTAGGATATTAAAAAGTTGCCAGTTTTCATCACGAGGCACAAGTGTCAATTCTAGTCAGCGGTGGATTCATCAGGCGGCGTCTTTCTGCAGATCATTTAGTCACCAGAACATGTTGATCTAGTCTCAGGGTGTCAAATAGAACCAATAGAGTACAGAGACATAGGGAAATGGATATTTAACCTGTAGAGGAGGAGGAGGAGGAGGAAGGTGTTTTAAAGGTTCCGTCAGGTATTCAGTCAGGTGTCAGTTACTCTCCTCTTTGATAGAGCATCTATTTAGTAAAAACAACGATTCTAAAAACAGCATCGACACTTGAGGCCCGTCCAAAAGATGATCTCAAACATAATTTAAAACAAGGATGTTTTTTTAATCACTTTTGGGATTCAACATTTTGGCTTCACACCTTTTATATTTCTGCAATACTCATTGATTTGTTGATTTGGCTTCCTAAGATAGTGAAATCGCTTCTTGTGACGCTGTCTCCTGGCCCAGCCATTATATTTTGTAGTGTGTGTGTGTATGTGTTGTTTTACATAGTGTTGGTTGTCAGATGGAAACCGCTCTTTCCAAACATCTTTTGATTCAGTCAGACAAAATGGAGGATAAAAAAAAAAAAAATGATGAGTCGTCTCCATGTGCAAAGACCCAAAGACGTAGGCGCAACAGGCGTGCGATAGAGACGTGAATGGCGTTCTGTTTGTTCATGTCCACGCAGTCCAGAGAAGACGTCCAATCAGGCAACATAAGTGACAACACCTGTGTGGATGGACGAGCTGTGTGTGTGTGTGTCTGTGTGTGTGTGTGTGTGTGTGTGTGCTTTGAAGTTCTGATGCTGAACCCATTTCAAAACGAGGGGTTACGCAATCCCAGTAAAGGATTACGTTAATGTGGATATCAATAGCGGAGGAAGCAACAAGTGCCGCTTATGTCCGGGAGTCGGTGAAGTTAAAGGCCAGTCGGACCTCACCTCACATATCCAGGGGCCATTTTGTTGATATTTTGGGCAATTTGATCGGTCATGCTGCGGGGTACATAGCGGCTAACAAGTTGATATATTTATAGCCAGGGAATTAATATATCCGTGGCGAAGCTGAGAAACGATTAGAAGGAACGAAGGCATTATTAATAAACAGAATTCAGGAGAGATTTCTGCAAGATGTCAAAACACATGACAAGTTGCCTTAATTTACCCAAATATCTTACTGGGAAGTAACCGTGTCGACATTGTTGCCGTGGAGACCAATAGTGTAATATAAGTATGAATGATTGCGGTGTCCCGAGATGCACTTTTAAAAAGATTCCTGTCAGCCAATCAGAAACAGGAGTTCTCTGTCGCCATGGTGCATCAGGCTATACTTTCTCTAACTCTCCACCTGGCGCACTCATTTTGACCCCACTCAACAACAACTAACTCAGTGAGATGATCATGTTGGATTTAAATCAGATTTCTCTGCTCAGTAAAGTCACAATGCTGAGAATGACATAATTTCTTCTTCTAAGTTTATATCCTCACCGTCTCAATCAAAACGATGATGATTATCCTGCGGATGATTATGACGACGATGAAAACCGGGACCTGTCATCATCTGCTGCTGCACAGATTCCTAACTTAGCCTCATTTGATGAGGGCTGGCCGTGATAGGGCAGAATTAATTATTCCGTCTTAAATCCCTCCTACAAAATCTGATAACTTACTTTTTTGGTTTGGACTCATTTATCAAGAAAAAAAGGTCCTTTCTTTCGTTTCCCGGTGGGGAACTGGCACATGGGAGTTTTGGGGCATTTATCTCTCTCCAGTTCCACGCCTGGAGCAAGTTGACATTTTCAGCTGGTCTGTGTTCCCACTCGGAGAAGTTATATAATAATATGTCAAAATAAAAAAACACCTTCAGTAAGTTTCCTGTGTGGACCCAAGAGGCTCCGCCTCCGTTTCACTTCCTCTCTCCGGGCATTCTGGGTCAGTCAGTCGCTCTCCTTTTCCTCTTCTTTATCTCCCTCTTTATTAACATTTACACGGCTGATCTCGTTACACGGTAGAACCCCTCCGCCTGTGATGGAGCAGAGGCAACCTGAATGTCTTTGAGACCCCTGTCCTCCGTCTCATCCCCGTATCAGCGAATCACAGCCTGCAGCCAGAAACCAACGAGCTAACGGGTATTTCATCCGCACTCCATCACCAACACTGCAGTGGTCCACCGAGCCGTACGCGAGAGCCTTTCTAGAAGGCCGAACAACTGAACTCCAACACGTCCGTAACTTTAAACCAAAACAATGTTGTTTTATCTTATTACGGGGAACTAATATTTCTTACATATACACGCCTAAATATCTCGTAAAAAAATATCTCGGACCACAGTCGGGTGTAATCTGTATCGCAATGTACACATTAATGTACGCACACAAAAATATAATAAACATTGCGCCAGAATTTGAACCAACCGCAGGCGAAAGGAAAAGTCCAGAATCCTAATGTCGTTATTTCTGTAATTAATCACGACAAACAAGAAAAGTGATAGAAAAGAGATATTGCTGCATTTCTTACCATCGAGGTACTTTCAACAACCATTTATTTTCTTCTAAACCGATTGGCTCACTGACCACCACAAGTCTGCATCAGATTGTTGACAGACCATGTTTTAAATCCTGTGTGTAAAAGCAGCTTATATATATATATAGATACATATATGTGTCTATATATATAATATATGTATATAAATATACACTACCATTCAAAAGTTTGGGGTCACTTAGAAATGTCTTTATTTTTCAAAGAAAAGCACTGTTTTTTCAATAAAGATAACATGAATCAAAAATACACACTATACATTGTTAATGTGGTAAATGACTATTCTAGGTGGAAACGTCTGGTTTCTAATGAAATATCTCCAGAGGTGTATAGAGGCCCATTTCCATCAACTATCACTCCAGTGTTCTAATGGTACATTGTGTTTGCTAATCGCCTTAGAAGACTAATGTCTGATTAGAAAACCCTTGTGCAATTATGCTAGCACAGCTGAAAACAGTTATGCTGGTGATATAAGCTATACAACTGGCCTTCCTTCGAGCTTGAAGTTTGAAGAACAAAATTAATACTTCAAATATTAATCATTATTTCTAACCTTGTCAATGTCTTGACTATATTTTCTATTAAATTTTCAATTCATTTGATAAATAAAAGTCAGTTTTCATGGAAGACACGAAATTGTCTGGATGACCCCAAACTTTTGAACGGTAGTGTATATATATATATAATATATGTGTATATATATATATGTCAGTGAGGGGATCCACACTGACAGCCAGACTCATTACTATTAGCAGACAGCGGGAGAGGAGGACGGGGATCCCACCGCCAGTGTCCGACTTCTCAAGGTTCGCTCATCCAGACACGGATCAACCGCCGGCGTCGGCCTCGAGGCCGAGACGAGTCCTCTAGTCTTCTGCTCCGTCAGCATGGACCCGGGCGTCACGGTGGGCAGGGCGTCCGTTGACATCAGGATCCACACACACGAAGAAGAGAAGGTGTTCCTGAACCGGCCGACGTCCTGAAGCCCGTTTTCTGCTCCAGCTCAAAAGGGCCAAGTCTCCTCCGCTGCCTCTGATTTATCTCTCCGTTGGCGGCAAGAGGGCAACACTGCTAATTCTCTGCTGCAATGTTATTTTCTGCACACCCACGCATCTTGTCCATGAGCTCCTGTGTGATGAATCACCTTTAATTGCCTCTAAACACACTGAAGGCGACAGAGGTTGACCTAGATTGCATTCGACTTTGGGGACCCGGAATTGAATATCGACGCGGTTCAGACACGGCCACGCAGGCCGGACGGGAGCGTTGGAGATGAAACTGTGGTTTTTTTTATTGCCTGAGAGACCACCGGAGAAGTGGAGAAGACGTCTGAGCAAAAGAAAGCGAGATTCATGATTAGACAAATGTACTGTAGAGGTGTGTGTGTGTGGGGGGGGGGGGGGGGAGGCTGTAAAGCATCTGGGATGGATCCCTCGGTGGGTCCGGTATCTCGGAGACCTCTGCTGCTCTGCACGAGATCAAGAGGGATTCGGTTGCCATGGCGGCAGGTATTGTGCAACTCCGTCTCCATAAATAGAGAAATGTTTCGCCGAGAGAGAGAGAGAGAGAGAGAGAGCACAGTGTGTCTCCGGCGCAACAAGACGACGGCGATGACGGTGCAGATTTTATTGAGAAAACCTTGAAATAACAAACAAAAAATAGACCCCAGTTGGAAGCTCGAGGAGATCTTAGTAAATGATACCAGCGGGCGTGTTTTCTGCTCGCACATGCAAATGCTGCAGGTGTGGATTTGAGATTTTGTGGCAAAGTAACCAGGTTTGCGTTTCTTGTCGTCGTACTTTCTGCATCGGCATGAAGCAACAAGATGTGCATGAGCATGCGTTTCCTGGTCGTGTGAGTATATCTGTTAGAGTGTGTATCAGAATACTAAATGGTTTTGCATAAGGCCAAAGCCTAAACTTAAAGCTTTGATTTTTTAAATATAAAATGGATCAAATGACAGTTGAACGAAAGATGTCGCTCGCATCAATTTCCTTTTTCCCCCTTTTTTCTTCTTTTCAATTTGAAGAACGCAGCAGCGCTTTAAGAAAACACAATATTATATTTCCGCTCATTTCAATATCCATCGGATTTGAACTCCCAGCAACTGAGAAAGTCAGAGGTTAGAGACCAATCAGATGTCAGAGGAAGCCACTTCTTTCCGTTTCTTTTACCAAGTGACACGTGACAATCCACGGTGCATCAGCAGGACATGGAAAACTGTTCCATTTCTCCCCTGATGAATTATGTGAGGAACACCCTGAAGCTCTGAAAGATGCCCATCCTCAACGCTGCCAGCTCCAAACTCCAAACCGCCATCTGTCGCAACAGATAACGGGTCAGAAATAAGCAGGTGCCCGAATAGAAGCCCAAAATAAACAGCACGACAAGCTGCATATTGGCCCCATCGACACGGTTTCTCCAAAAAATTTGGACAGTTTGGATCTAAGAAAGATGAGGCGGGGAAAGGCCGGCGACATCTTCGAGCGACGGCAATTTGATGGGAGTGAAATGGCCGACCCCCCCCCTCTGATTTTTCCATCAATTTCACAATATCCTCATACATCTCATGTGATACGCTATCTTCACCACCATCAAGGGGAGATGATTGCACTGGAGGCCTCTTCACCGGCAGTTTTAGAGTCATACGACGATTCTCACATTCTCCTCATGGAAACCAGGCAACACCATCACATCAACGTGTGTGTGTGTGTGTGTATTGAAGAGCATCTATATCTAGCTCCACATCCTCCCTCGCCACTGGAAGCCGAGGAGTGTGGAGGCGAGCGTTGCAGCTGCAGAGGCGAATATGGAACACACTGCAGACCCTCTGAAACGCAGCTCCCGGGTCCAAAATAGCCCCTCGGTCCACACCGAAGGCCCCGCTGCTGCAGCCGCGCTCCACTGCCGGCTCTCATTAAAGCGTAGCTCCAATATTAGCCGTGCCGAATGATCTCTGGGGCGCCTGTTGAGCTGTCAGAGAAGAGAGGGGGAGTGGAGCATACATAGAGAATATATATATACAGAGAGAGAGAGAGAATGAATCTGCTGAATGGAAGCTCAGTGGATAAATGGCCAAGAGCTAGAATCACTGCACAACTTCAATTCATAATTTTAGGGAGAAGAAGTGATAAAGGAGGCCTCCTCCTCTCCTCCTCTCCTCTCCTCCTCCTCTCCTCTCCTCTGTCCATCATTTCCAATCGAGCTGCTTCCTGCAGCAGCTTTGCGCACCAACAGACAGCAGAGTTCCCAGTTTGGAGACGTGCGCATTTCATAAATCGAGACTGAAAATTGTGCAGCTGGACAAATGCATCTATACTTACATTATTGTTCATTTAATTCCAACGTGACGGAGAGAATAAATCCCCCGCGGCTCTGTGCGTGCGTGTGTGTGTGTGTGTGTCTATGGATGCGGAGCGGAACTGACAAGATACGCAGCGGCGCACATTATTATCAAGGCGGACTTGTTGCTCTGCTCAGAGGCTGATGAATCATTATGAATCAGGGCTACACACACAAACACACACACACACAAACACACGCACGCGCACGGAGGAAGGACGCACTGGTCCATGGGAACATCAAGATGTTGCAGCTCGGTCTATGTATTTTACGCACGTACCTTGTGCAGTTTCCACATCGCGCCCAGAGCTTTGACTTCGTGCGTGCCGTGTTTGCCCTCCTCCAGACACTGATAACACACGGGCATCTTACACTGCACACAGTACATGCTTAGGTTCTCCAGCTCGTGCTCCGTGCACGTGGAGGTTTTGCGGGGACTCGCGCGGCGACTTATCCGCCCCTGCGCCGGCGGCACCAGGCGATGCTTGGCGAGGGGACCGCGGGGAGGATGGCACCGGAGGCGGCACGGGTCGCAGTAGAAGACGTCGCACTGCTCGCACATCACGGTGGCCTCCTTGGGACTCTTCTCGCACAGCTGGCACTTAAGAGCGGCCGCTTTGCTCTGCTGGTACCGGTCCACGACCCCCTCCAGCACCCGGTTCTTGGCGAATCCGCGGAGCCCCCGCTCGTCCAGGTTGAGGCTGCGGTGACACTGCGGGCAGGTGATGCAGGAGTTGCGCGGGATCGGCGGCAGAGAGCCGGGCTGCAGCAGCAGGTGCTGTTGCGGAGGAGGCTGGGGCACCGACGGGGGGAAAACCCGAACCCCGTTCGGTGATTTCTGGCACGGGGTGGTCGGAGCGCTGACGAAGCCCCCGTAGGAACCGTATCCACTGTCCGCCTCGCTGTACAAACTCATTTTATCCATATCCAGGTAATCATAGTCAGAGACGCCGGATCCGGAGGCTCGGCTGCTCTGCGGGGACTCCGCGTCCGGGGTCTGCACGAGGATATTCCGGGCGCACGCCAGGCAGATGTTGTGCGTGCACGGCAGGATGATGGGCTCCCGGAAAAAAGAGCCGCACACGGGGCATTTCAACTCTTCCTCCATCTCATCCATGGCTGCTCTTCTCTGGGAGGCGAGGGAATCCACGGCGGCGGTAGAGTGGGGGGGAGTCGAGGGGGAAGAAGGGAGGGGGAAGTCAGAGCAAATAGGGTCCAAGGGGGGCTGGATGGTGAGTCTGATGCCGGTTTGCGCGTAAACGGAGCTCCGGTCGCGTCCTACTGAGATTCTCACTGCTAGTGCAACCTTGACGAGAGGGAAAAGGCACCAGAGCCGAGGAGGCGGAGCACGCGACGTCTTAGCCAATCGGCGGCCAGCATCGGCCCAGCCCCGGGTTGCTATTGGACGAGCGGTGGATTACAAACAGCCATTGGATGAGCCGACTGTCAGGGAGGAGAGGAGGAGTTCATAATCTTCACAGCGAGATGGGACAACAGAGCCAGTGTCTCTGGACACATCGCTGGACCATAACAGCCATAACTGTTAATAACTAAATAATCAATGCAGAGCAATTCATACAATGTGACCATGCAGATGTAACACAGCCTTTGTGTTGCTTCTATGAAGATAACGATGCTCTCTTTAAGCCGGTTAGTCCATTGACTTGAGAAAGAGCAGCTGAACAACAAATATAAACATATTCAATTGGAAACAGAGACATTGTTACAGCTCTTCATTCATAAAGCATTCGTATATGCACGTATCAGCACTTTCCCCCCCTGTATATTTAGTATTAGTATTTAGTTTTTTAGTATTGTGTTTTGTGTTTTATATTTATTTTCATTGATGCTCTGATGTGCACCGCTGCTGTGATTTTTGAAATGTCCCCACTGTGGGACAAATAAAGGAATATCATATCATATCATATCACATATCTGTGTATTTACTTGTGTATTTGTATGTATTTTATTCAATTTAATGTCTATCTGAAGCTGGAGACTGAAATAAAAGTTTGAAACTGTTACTCAAGCAATGATACATCTTGCTGATCTGTATGAGTACAATTATTATTTTTACTGGCACATTAATGTGTGATATGTGGGATTTAAATTGATTTATGAACAAATATTCAGGTTTTTCATTTCCACTGTATAGGGCAGAACCAAATGAAGTTCACATCCCACAGTGTTGATTAATCGATTGTTTTTTTGTCTATACGACGTAAAAAATAAAAATAAATGAAAAATGTCCATCACAAGTTTAAAACCCTGGGTTAATGATCTTCATCAGACATTTAAATAGGATGTAAAAGAGATAAATTAGCAGCAAATCTTCATATTTGAGAAGCTGGAGCCATATGTGTGTTAATGAGGTTCTCTCTGACACACGATGCATGTCAGCGTATTGTAGTAACAAATAACAATAAATACAGTAAAAGTAGGTTCTTTATGCAAAACTCGACTGAGTTACTTTCCATATCATTCCTTTGCTGACAGACAATCTAAAGATTTCTTCAGCCAGCATCTGAATAATAAAGCCGGGCAGCTTTGCAGAGCAGCGGCACCGTATCAACTTTGCAGGGTTTTCGGGGTTGTTTGTTATTTGAAGAGCTTCTCCTCTCAGCTGCTGAGGGAGCAAAGATCACTCCTCGGGGAGATTGAAAACATGGAAACTGACACCTTGTGAGATAAGATAATGCAGCGGCTCTCCAAAGAGCTTTTTTCCCCTCTTTCTTTATCCATCCAGAGCACTTTTCCGTTTCTATGGCCAAATAGCCCCGTCTCCTCCATGGCAACGTGAGGCTGTTGACGGGGGAAATTAAATGAAATAATCCCATTTTAAGGAAGTATTCTCAGACCCAACGTGAGGCCTTCAGTGTGATTACATTTGCATAATTTTGCAGAGCAGTTTGAGAATGGGCAGATCATGAAATAGACATCTTTGCCTCGTGAAGATAATCACTCACAATGCGTCCGATGAGTCAGATAGTAGGCCGACGTCAATAATCCCACTGAGAATCGTAATAATCCAAAGCAAATGAAGGAAATAAAGAAATAATAATATGACAACACGCATTTATATTTATTCAAATCGTAATCCTCGCGTATATGCATTCACATTTCCACCATCATCAGTATAAACATCTATAAACTCAAGCTGTGCTCCTAATTCACATTTCTGTAACCCGATATAAGCGTTATGGGTTTCATATATATTGGAGATGCGTCTGCTTCTAACTCTGTTAAGATTTGAGGAAATATACAACAAATGGCAAGTTCATCCGTGTAAATATCCCCCCGGATTTAACCAAACACGCGTTGATCCTAATCAAATGTTTGTAACGAGACCGTGGGCTATTTTTGGATGGCGCGCTCGCTGCCGCCTCCAGCGTGATGACATTGTTCTCTGTGAAATCTCCTCAGTTTGGGGCCACACGGCGGCTTCCTGTTTACCGCCTTCGAGTAGAAAAGTGGCCAATTCCACTGAATCTGTTTTTCATCTTTTGTTTCTCTGTGTGTGTGTGTGTGTGTGTGACTGCCAACAGTCTCCTGCTGCCAGGGCGGGCGGATACGAAGGAATCTTCACACATTTATTTTCACTTTTTTCCATGATCGTATCCCAGAATGCTCCAAAAGTGATGAAATTGTTGTTTTTTTGGTGACCCCGACGCGATGTCATGAGGACGAATGTAAAATAGCTTCACGTCACATAATGCAGTTTATGATAACAATAAAGGGCATTTCTGAAGCACCTTTATGCAGTGGTGTATAAAGTACCCAAAAGTCATACTTGAGTAAAAGTAAAGATACTTGACTGGAAAATTACTCAAGTAAAAGTAAAAGTCACCGATGAGAATACTACTTGAGTAAAAGTATTAAAGTATCTGATTTTTTTTAAACTTAAGTATCAAAAGTAATTTTCTGATATTAAATGTACTTAAGTATTGAAAGTAAAAGTAAATGCTGTTAATAAAAAAAACAAAGGGTCAGAATTTTGAGAATGATGAAGTTTATTTGTTTGGGTGCTGTGGCCGCCATGAACAAGGAGTATGAGCTCGGATGAACTGAGCAATATATGAATACTATGAAATTACTAAAATATAAAAACATGATTAACACAGAAAAAAGCTGAACCAAAAGTAACAACCAGGATCATCACTTTAAAGTGAAAAATGTATTGTTCATCTTCAAAAGAAGTTGATTTTTAAAATGGACAGATTTCAGTGTCGCTCTTCTGGGGCTGAAGACGAGTCCTGCGATGCTGAAGAGCCGTTCACCTGGTGCAGGTAGAGTGTGTCTAGCTTCACAGGCCCTGGTGCAGGTAGAGTGTGTCTTTGCTCTGCTGGTACCGGTCCACGACCCTCCAGCACCCGGTTCTGGCGAATCCGCGGAGCCCCCGCTCGTCCAGGTTGAGGCTGCGGTGACACTGCGGGCAGGTGATGCAGGAGTTGCGCGGGATCGGCGGCAGAGAGCCGGGCTGCAGCAGCAGGTGCTGTTGCGGAGGAGGCTGGGGCACCGACGGGGGGAAAACCCGAACCCCGTTCGGTGATTTCTGGCACGGGGTGGTCGGAGCGCTGATGAAGCCCCGTAGGAACCGTATCCACTGTCCGCCTCGCTGTACAAACTCATTTTATCCATATCCAGGTAATCATAGTCAGAGACGCCGGATCCGGAGGCTCGGCTGCTCTGCGGGGACTCCGCGTCCGGGGTCTGCACGAGGATATTCCGGGCGCACGCCAGGCAGATGTTGTGCGTGCACGGCAGGATGATGGGCTCCCGGAAAAAAGAGCCGCACACGGGGCATTTCAACTCTTCCTCCATCTCATCCATGGCTGCTCTTCTCTGGGAGGCGAGGGAATCCACGGCGGCGGTAGAGTGGGGGGGAGTCGAGGGGGAAAAGTCAGAGTAAATAGGGTCCAAGGGGGGCTGGATGGTGAGTCTGATGCCGGTTTGCGCGTAAACGGAGCTCCGGTCGCGTCCTACTGAGATTCTCACTGCTAGTGCAACCTTGACGAGAGGGAAAAGGCACCAGAGCCGAGGAGGCGGAGCACGCGACGTCTTAGCCAATCGGCGGCCAGCATCGGCCCAGCCCCGGGCTGCTATTGGACGAGCGGTGGATTACAAACAGCCATTGGATGAGCCGACTGTCAGGGAGGAGAGGAGGAGTTCATAATCTTCACAGCGAGATGGGACAACAGAGCCAGTGTCTCTGGACACATCGCTGGACCATAACAGCCATAACTGTTAATAACTAAATAATCAATGCAGAGCAATTCATACAATGTGACCATGCAGATGTAACACAGCCTTTGTGTTGCTTCTATGAAGATAACGATGCTCTCTTTAAGCCGGTTAGTCCATTGACTTGAGAAAGAGCAGCTGAACAACAAATATAAACATATTCAATTGGAAACAGAGACATTGTTACAGCTCTTCATTCATAAAGCATTCGTATATGCATGTATCAGCACTTTCCCCCCTGTATATTTAGTATTAGTATTTAGTTTTTTAGTATTGTGTTTTGTGTTTTATATTTATTTTCATTGATGCTCTGATGTGCACCGCTGCTGTGATTTTTGAAATGTCCCCACTGTGGGACAAATAAAGGAATATCATATCATATCATATCATATATCTGTGTATTTACTTGTGTATTTGTATGTATTTTATTCAATTTAATGTCTATCTGAAGCTGGAGACTGAAATAAAAGTTTGAAACTGTTACTCAAGCAATGATACATCTTGCTGATCTGTATGAGTACAATTATTATTTTTACTGGCACATTAATGTGTGATATGTGGGATTTAAATTGATTTATGAACAAATATTCAGGTTTTTCATTTCCACTGTATAGGGCAGAACCAAATGAAGTTCACATCCCACAGTGTTGATTAATCGATTGTTTTTTTGTCTATACGACGTAAAAAAAATAAAAATAAATGAAAAATGTCCATCACAAGTTTAAAACCCTGGGTTAATGATCTTCATCAGACATTTAAATAGGATGTAAAAGAGATAAATTAGCAGCAAATCTTCATATTTGAGAAGCTGGAGCCATATGTGTGTTAATGAGGTTCTCTCTGACACACGTATTGCATGTCAGCGTATTGTAGTAACAAATAACAATAAATACAGTAAAAGTAGGTTCTTTATGCAAAACTCGACTGAGTTACTTTCCATATCATTCCTTTGCTGACAGACAATCTAAAGATTTCTTCAGCCAGCATCTGAATAATAAAAGCCGGGCAGCTTTGCAGAGCGGCGGCACCGTATCAACTTTGCAGGGTTTTCGGGGTTGTTTGTTATTTGAAGAGCTTCTCCTCTCAGCTGCTGAGGGAGCAAAGATCACTCCTCGGGGAGATTGAAGACATGGAAACTGACACCTTGTGAGATAAGATAATGCAGCGGCTCTCCAAAGAGCTTTTTTTCCCTCTTTCTTTATCCATCCAGAGCACTTTTCCGTTTCTATGGCCAAATAGCCCCGTCTCCTCCATGGCAACGTGAGGCTGTTGACGGGGGAAATTAAATGAAATAATCCCATTTTAAGGAAGAATTCTCAGACCCAACGTGAGGTCTTCAGTGTGATTACATTTGCATAATTTTGGAGAGCAGTTTGAGAATGGGCAGATCATGAAATAGACGTATTTGCCTCGTGAAGATAATCACTCACAATGCGTCCGATGAGTCAGATTGTAGGCCGACGTCAATAATCCCACTGAGATCCGTAATAATCCAAAGCAAATGAAGGAAATAAAGAAATAATAATATGACAACACGCATTTATATTTATTCAAATCGTAATCCTCGCGTATATGCATTCACATTTCCACCATCATCAGTATAAACATCTATAAACTCAAGCTGTGCTCCTAATTCACATTTCTGTAACCCGATATAAGCGTTATGGGTTTCATATATATTGGAGATGCGTCTGCTTCTAACTCTGTTAAGATTTGAGGAAATATACAACAAATGGCAAGTTCATCCGTGTAAATATCCCCCCGGATTTAACCAAACACGCGTTGATCCTAATCAAATGTTTGTAACGAGACCGTGGGCTATTTTTGGATGGCGCGCTCGCTGCCGCCTCCAGCGTGATGACATTGTTCTCTGTGAAATCTCCTCAGTTTGGGGCCACACGGCGGCTTCCTGTTTACCGCCTTCGAGTAGAAAAGTGGCCAATTCCACTGAATCTGTTTTTCATCTTTTGTTTCTCTGTGTGTGTGTGTGAGTGCCAACAGTCTCCTGCTGCCAGGGCAGGCGGATACGAAGGAATCTTCACACATTTATTTTCACTTTTTTCCATGATCGTATCCCAGAATGCTCCAAAAGTGATGAAATTGTTGTTTTTTTGGTGACCCCGATGCGATTTCATGAGGACGAATGTAAAATAGCTTCACGTCACATAATGCAGCTTATGATAACAATAAAGGGCATTTCTGAAGCACCTTTATGTAACAACGTATGTCTTCAGTGTGGTTCAATTAGAGTGAAACACCTGAGTACTTAACGTGAAAACAAGCTTAAATTTGCAGACACATCTGCTCACGAAGGCATCGCAGAAGGTTCAACAGCTGGATGTCGTCCACACCCGAGGCCCACAATAGATGCCCACAATAGATGTGGTTATAGATATGAATCTGGATGGGCCACAGCACAGAGATGTGAATAGAAAGGGTTTTTTAGCGACCGAGCTCTGGTTTGAGGAAAGTTGTGGTTCTGTAACTCTTTACATGACAAAGCTTATATATGTCATTTTGGAGACTGCGTTTGACACGGTGAAGGAGACGTGTACTTTCTAGAGATGCTACGATGTTTTCTCTTGTTTTGAGTTAAAGATGAAGACGTTCAATGGAACTGGCTTTTTGGTAAATGAGAACCGTCAGCAGCATCCTGCGTGTCGGCCCTTTGAGGAAAATGTTTTTTTTACGCCTTCTAGCTTTCTGCAATAAAGTATATGTACAGTTAAAAGATTGTGGCAAATGGAAGTTGAACGACAAAATATGTTTTTCTGTTAATACGTGGAGTTTTTTTTGATGCCTGAAAGTCACGTGACAAAGCTATGGTTACGGTTATGGTTATGTCTCATATGCATCGTGGTTTGGGTTCAGGTTTGGGGAGTTGGTGGTGATAAGAAACAACGACGGAGTTGGACTTTGGCGTCCTCCTTTTCCCCCGTTATAATTAAGACGACCGCTAGAAGTCGTTGTCACTTAAATGTAAAACTGACGTCGTGGATAAATAAAATAGGGTTGAGGCTGGGGTAAGGAAGCTGAACCGTGATTAAGATTTGAGAAAGATGGTGGTTACGGTGAAGTCACAGGTCTGTGGTCACGTCCATCCATCAACTCGGCCTCCACAACTTCTCTCTTGGCCTCGAGGGCACGCTGGCTTCCTGCGTTTGGCATCCGATATAAATCGTGACGTGCGGAATCGTCCAATATGGACTTAATCCCCCAGGGATATCGGGCTATTTATATCATCTTGAGATCACCTGCAGTCGACAGGGCTCACGGCTTCATCCGACCTTCGGAAAGTAGTGAATCAAACTTATGAAAAAAAGTGCCACATTCACCTCCAGTAACTAACAAAAGCCCAAAGTCACTCCGCTGACTTCCTCACTGCATCTTCCACGACCTCAAACAAACTCATGTTTATGGATTCAGCACCAGCTGTGCCCTTCACAGTGACCCGAAATATGCATCTTCTTTTTTTCCTGACACAATATTTGTAAATTAGGCCTTCGGGGGGGTAGAACATTGTAAGAGGTGCCATGGTGTTTATGATGATTATTTCTGAACTCAATGTGCTCCAGAATTAATGACAGTAAACACAATATTGAGTTTTTTGTTTTCCTTCTTTCTGTGGTTATTGTTAAAGGGTCATTTGTTGTGTGTGCTGGGTGGCTCCTCCTCTTCCCCTCTGCACACAGCATTCCTGTAAGAGGGGCCAGGGTCAGAGTTATCGTGGATTCATACAAAACAATACAACATGCAAAGAGAGCACGTTCAACAAAAGAGCAATCCTTTTTTTGCTTCATGCGTGGGGTGCCTGAAGAGACATGTGAGCAGGGCAAGGCCTCCACGTGCAGCGTCACGTTCAGGCTCTGCAGGGAATCTGTGCTGCAATTAACAGCGGAATGGTTTTCTATTTTATTTTTGTGACTAAACCCCAGCTCTGCTTTAGCATGGGGGACGATCACAAGGTTCTCCTGAGGGTTGGACTCGGGAGAATATTCTTTACAGGGTGCTGCAGAGATGATGGATTGTTGTCGGCCAAACAGGAAGTTGGCGTCGCACCGGCTCCCTCGACGAAAAGTCCAGTGGGATAATTATTGCAGAAAATATGCTTCTGACAAACGTTTCTGATCATATCCGGCTCAATAATCGTCACAAATGAACACCACTAGAGAAGTTTGAATGCAATCGTAAGAGTTTAGGCCTTAAGCAAACTACCACACAAGTACAAACACAACGAGGCTGTGAAGGAGGAGTCTATGGCATGATGTTTTAGCTACCGCCCTCTTTCAGACCCGGAGAAGCTTCAAATTTCATTTGTGGGGTGTTTACTGACATATTTTACATCATAGAAGAAAGCATTAAAATCTTCTTCATTTTTTTTACCACAGACTTTATTTCAGGTATCTAACCAAAACATTATTTAACTAGAATGGGCACTCGGTAGAGCGCATACCTTCGCATATCACAAGATTGGACATTGAATTATGAACATTTTGGCATTAGTTGCATGCCAATTGGACAAAAATGTATCGTGCTATGGTAAAAAAAAGATTTTGACCTTTCCATGACCTTGACATTGACCTTTGACCCGATTGATCCCAAAATCTAATCAACTGGTCCCCGGATAATAACCAATCATCCCACCAAATTTCATGCGATTCGGTTCAATACTTTTTGAGTTCTGTGAATACAAATAAATAAATAAATACACGGCGATCAAAACATAACCTTCTGCATTTTCAATGCGAAGGTAAAAAAGAAATCACATTGACATTGAGACAAGGGAACCATAAGTGCTAAAATGCTGTCTCGTTTCTTTGTTTTAGGTCTCTAAACATGAAGATCAGCCACATTTAGAGCTCCAGACACGTTATGCGACATGTAGTTTGAAATGAGTCGAGCCACACTCAAATCAATATGTCTTTAACGATCATATAATTGAATAATATAGATGTGCAGCTCCATATCCACCTCTCCCCATCAACTCCTCCAAAGGATACATCCCAACCCCCCCAGCCAGCCTCCAGCAGGGACTCCCCACTAATGGAGTCGGCTCTTGTTACTGCAGGCTTTGTTACTGGCCTGAGGACTCCCCTGTCTACCTCCAATTTAATGAAAACAGAACAGGTGCAGAGAAATGGAGCAAAAACAATAGAACCCCACCCCCCACTGTATGAAGTAACAGCCTACGCTCGTGTTTATTTTGAGAGGAATATGCCAGGAGGAGGGTACGGTATGCTGCTTTTACTGACTGTGATTTAAAAAACACATACATTCTGCTCCAAAGTCTGACAGCCGATATCCATCAGTGGACATAAAGCATATTATCGTCCGTTGGGAGGTGTGGAGAACGAAGGAAAAGCCCTCAAGCTATGCAGGCTGAAGCCGAGAGATTCAAACACATTAAACATCTTTATCAAATACGAAGAGCCATTCACAGCAGCTGGTGAAATATGACTCTCTTCCTCCGCACAGTGAAACCTCCGGGATGACAACTCATAAATGAGTGATGTACTTCACATCTCAGGGTGATGGGGGAAGGGAATTTACTGTTTTTGTTCTTTCGAAAAAAAGTTATTGAACATTTAATGTAGAGTCCAAGCTGTGTTTGTGTTGCTATTTCACTTTTGAAGGGAAAACAACTCAAAAAGTGAGATTTGAGCTCATGACGGACACATCCAGAGTCCACAGATGCCCGACGCACGGGAAGAAATTGCTGGAGACTCAACCCGCGACATACAAACGGCAAAAATGAAGAAAGAAAAGTAAATGAAAGTCTCTGTATGCGACATTCAGAGCATTAATATAGCATGCAGACAGAATTAAGTATATCTCCTTCTGTGTGTGTTGTAATCTGAGCTTCTTGTCCACGCTGGTTAGCTCATGGCTAGGCTGACCGACAACCGCGAACGCAAAAGCAAATGGCGCCCACCCTCCGGCTCGATGCTAGCTCTCTCCGTTAGCCGCTAGCACCGTTAGCCGCTGGCTCAGCCGTCACCGTATTCTCTCGGTGTTCTGCATTTTAGAATTCAGCACGTTTTAAAACACGCGCTCTTAAGCTATGTTTCTCTCAAAACTGGCAAATTGAAGATAATGATTCATTTTCCGTGACGTGGATTCATTTATTTGCCCATGCTACGCTCCCGTTTCCTTGTTTCTTTGTTCCCCCCATCATTTCCTTCAATTGTTTCCTTGTCCTTGTAAATCTCTCCTTTCTGCCATTGAGAGTTGACCTCCCACGGGCACTAGACGTTGGCTTGGTGACCATTGATCCACTAGTTTGCTCCTTGCCTCCTCCCCCATCTTAACAGCCCCCCCCCCCCGGGGAGCAATAAGCAGCTCGCTGGTGAACACCCCCTCCAGGACATTAGAAGCCTTGCTGGATAATATCACGCTGAAGGGTCGTGATTGAATGGTTTGAATTGGATTTTTCCATGCAGTGTGTGTTTTTATGGGAAGCATTTGGTTGATGTAAATGTGCACAAGAAAAACAACAACTCGTGAGCAGCTTTTTCCAGCACTCCGAAATACAATCTAAACGACACACCGAGGTTAAAGATAACTGGAATGTTCCTTTTCAACACTGAGACACGCAGGCCTACCTTTAAACACAAGGAGCCTTTTGAGAGGCAAAGTGCTCGAACATAGAAGCTCAAATGGGGCCAACCTCTCCATTAATGCTCTCCGCACGACAATACAGAGCATCACTGAGAGCTTACAGGAGGCCTCCCCGTATCTAATATTAGACCCCTCATCCTGTACGGCAGGGAGGCACTAAAGAACTACAAAGAACCAGTATGCATACAGTGTACCTCTATGCGTGTGAGGTTTCATACATATTTCACTCATTTAGCTCAACATTTTTTGCTTTAATGTTATTACCTTCGCATTGAAAATGCGGAAGGTAATGTTTTGATCGCCGTGTATTTATTTGTATGCGTGCGTGCGTGTTATTCGCATAACAAAAAATTTATTAAACCGAATCGCATGACATTAGGTGGGATGATTGGTTATTATCCGGGGACCATTTGATTAGATTTTGGGATTAATCGGGTCAAAGGTCAAGGTCAAGGTCATGAAAAGGTCAAAATCTTCTTTTTACCATATTGTTATCCAATTGGCATGCAACTAATGCCAAAATGTTCATATTTCAATGCCCAACCTTGTGATATGCGAAGGTATGCGCTCTACCGAGTGCCCGTTCTAGTCTTAAGTGTAAAGGAACTGTTAATGTGCTTACTTGTGTAGATATGTACATACATTCTGATAATAAACGTGCACTGCATATATGTACATTATTCTTTTCTTCACACTGGAGCGACAGCTTCAGCTTTCTATCGGAGTTCAGTTCGACTGAATGGAGCGAAAGATTCAACAATCCTCTTTCAACAGCATCAAAAAGCACAGCGCACAGTGATTCACCAAAAGCTACCCTGGCAACACAGAGCTCATTGTGGCTTTAAGTGGATTTTGTTATAACATTAGCATTTGATGTGTGTGTGTGTCGGTGATGAACTGAGATTGCAACCGATTGCAGCAAAAAGGGGGGGGAAAAGAAGAAAGAGACGCTTTGTGTTGCTCTGAATAGTGATAGGAGTCTTCTCCCACACGAGATTACAATGAAGGGCAGATTACAGGGTGAAGCTGTACGTATGTCCAGCATGACGAAAGGAATAGAAGTCTTTGGAAATGAAACCAAACTGGTGTATGCTTCTTGAATATGAGAGAAGTTGTTAAACAATTGGTTGAAAACTACAACGCTGGTGCCCAAGTATTTTGGATTTTGCAAGAGGAGCAGAGTATAATTGATGTTTTTCATCCAAGAAAATCATAATTCAGGTTGTTTGAATCAACAGAACGCTGTATGAGGCGTAGCACCAGGACACTTCATCACATTCGATCTACATCGGGGAATTCAAGAGGGTACTTTTTGTGAATTATAGTCTTTCAACGAAAAACTAGACACATCTAAAAACCATAAAGAAACAACTGGATGGTGCTCAAATACAAGCACTAAAACAAAATAATAAACTCAACAAATCTCGGGGGGGAAAACCATATTAACAAGATGCTGTGAAGTTCATTTAAATCCTAAAGCAGCACCATCTTAACGCAGCACGGGGCAGGACTTCCATTTGTATCTCCACTATCTACCCGTAGTAGATATAGCGAGCGTAGAGTTGGGACACACTTGGTAGTCTTGTCTTTTTGGTTTTCATAAATAAATTCAGAATCTTTTGGTCGGAGCTCGTGACTCATTTGGAGGCCCGTTGGCTCATTTCAAAGCATTGCAATCTTCATATTGGGGCATGTTTTCTTCCACAGAGCCAACGTCTTCACAAATCGATGGACTACTTTGCGTGAATACCGTTACGTTATTGAATTCAGTTTCAATTCAGTTTATTTTCATAGCCCATTTTCACAAATTTCAAATGTGTCTCAGAGTGCTTTACAATCTGAACACATAGACATCCCTGTCCCAAAACCTCACATCGGATCAGGAAAAACTCCCAAACAACCCTTCATGGGGGAAAAAGGGAAGAAACCTTCAGGAGAGCAACAGAGGAGGATCCCTCTCCAGGATGGACAGGAAAAGAGAAACGTCTCACGTCCAGAGAGAGAACTTATTTGTGTGAGGGAATCGGATCTACTCTTGTGCTTTGCTTGTTCCATAAATATATTTGTAAAGGTTTCTGATGAGTGTGTGTCTGCGAGGGAGTCCGTCTGATGAGCGATACGCCATTGAGCGTTTCCCGCCTCTTGTTTCCCGCCTCTTGTTTCTCAGGCCGTCTCCTCACACGTCATGTGTCCCGTCCTCCCACAAGCCCGCTGCCTCTCAGACACCAGTAGAGACATGCGTGAGCATCACCTGTCGGTGAGTCACGGATGATTTCACTGACATGGGCGTCGGGCATTCTTAGCAATGAGGAGATGCACCTTATGTAAGTAAGTAAGCGCCTCGTTCCAGATGGATATAGATGAATATGAGCAGGGTTGGTGGTATTTTAGCAGCACGGGTCTGGAGGGAGAACAAACAGCATGCAGATCTGAAAGCAGTATTTATCGTCATATAAATACTTCATTACAGTATAAGTTCAGATCCTGCCGGCAAAATGTAATTAGTGGAATAAAAAAATACTTAATTTCCCTCTAAAATGAAGTAAAAGACAATTAAATTGACTTGAGTAAACGTATTTTTCCAGCATTAATTACGCCTGAAATATGAACTTTGAAGTCACGGCAGCATCTGGATGATATCTGCCACAAATGTAATTTCTCTCCAGGAAAAGAAAAGCCTTGTTCGTAGAGCTCCATCCATACAAGTCACAGCGATGTAGATCAATCACTGGACTCGAGGCCGGTGGGTAAACAGCCTCCGTGCCGGCGTACACACACACACACACACACACACACACACACACACACACACACACACACACACACACACACACACACACACACACACACACACACACACACACATTATCATAAGCATCTTGTTCTCAGCCTCGTGTCGAAGGGGACGCAGTCTGTCGGCTCCGGTCGCCTGCGCGTGTTCCCCGCGCCTCGTCATTAAATATGCCATTAGCGGGCAAATGAGAATCCATTTGTTTCCCTGATTATGAATGTGTCACACATGTTCAACACGCCTCGCCTCCACCCTTTCAGATCGGCACAGAGGAAGCGTTGGCGAGAGCATTGTGTGCACTTAACGGCCTCCTCGGGGATCTCGCTGTTGACGTATTTGAACTGAAGATTCGGGAGAAGGCAGGAAGCTGCGTTCCTTTATGTTTGAAGTTTCTGTTACAGTGGGTTGGATGTGTGTTCTGGTGCATGGTGAGCAAAGATGAACTCTCCTCGGTCACAGGGGAGGATTCAGGTAAAAACAGCCTTTTACACAATCAAAAAATAAGAAAGGAGGAGAGAACAATCAATTGAGACACTTTCAAAATAAAACCTCCATAAGATAAGAGGATTTTATTGTCATTTTGTTTAATGACAATAAAAATCTATTATCTTATATTATGATGTTTTATACGATAAGAGGTTTTTATTGTCATCATGTGCTCTGATGTGCAGCCAGAAAGTCGTGGAAAGTGCTTTTAATGTGTATTCTTCGAGTAACAAAAAATATTTCGAAGGAGGACAAACACGTAACAGGAAGTCCGCTATGCGGGCAGCTCCGTGAGGCTGTTGAGCTTTGAGTTTAACAGGTCAGCCGTTTCAGTTAAGCGAGTCAGCATGTTCAGGTTTTGGCCACAAAACAAAGTTCTGGACCCGTTTTGTGGCACTACAAAAAGTCATGTGGGTCACCAGAGTTATCACATTTCATCCCGAGGTGGACGTGAACATCTGTACCGCAGTTCATGAACATTCATCCGGTCACAGTTCAGCTCCGCCCCCTCCTCACTCTGTGTTTCAGCCACTCCCACCTCGTTAGTCTAACTCCCTTCACCTGTTCACTCACCTGCCTCTGATCACTAATCAATTCCCCATTTAGGCTCCTCCCCTTCTCATTCTCAGTCTTCCAGGCCAGACTCTCCAGCGCTTGTTCTCGGACCCTGCCTGTTCCCGTTTAACCCGCTAGCCCGACTCCCGGTGAGCCTACCGGCCTTCATGTGACCTTTACTCCGCCTGCTGCTTCCAGGAGCTTTAAATAAAAGGTCAAAGGTCCCTGGAATCGTGTGATTGCATTGACAAACGGTTGATACTCATCCAATCGTGTTGAGATATCTCCGTCTGGACCAAAGTGGTGGAGCAACCTGAGTGACGTTACGATTCCTCAATCAATACCACTGCATGTAAACGGCCCTTCAAATTAGAGTTTGAGAGTCTGTGCACTTGATTCCCTCTGATGAAATGTGCAGGCATACAAAGACAACACAATAAACATGTCGGATGATTGAATGGGGACGCTCTGGGGGGGGGGGAGGGGTTCTCATCCCGTATGCAGGCGCTTGATGGCAAAAAGCTTTTTTGTGGGTGGTGACCAACCTTCTTGTTTTGCATTCTTACAAATATTAGAACCATCTCTGATATTTTGGCCGCTTTGTTTGTCAGAGTTTTGTCAAAACTACACCGTCCTCCTTCCCGAACATGTTTATCCCAACCGGCCGGTCTCTTAGTCCCAAATGGATCCTGAACCTTCTTCCACACGTGCAAATCCAATTAGAGGGACCAGAGGAGTTGGCTTTCCCCCCGCTGCTGCCTGACACAGTTCCAGAGCCTCATAAAGAGGCATCCGACACCGCGGCACGCTATTAACCACCGACGCTCGCGAACTAATCGACGGCATGGAAAACCCCCGGTGAACGTTTCCCTGCAGCTTTGCAACAAAAATAATATGCAAACAGATGCACTTGTGTGTTTTTCTTTAGAAATATAGATTTTCTTTTTCCCTTCTGCACACTCGCTGTACACACAGTGAAACATAACAAATACAAGCAGGGTCAATCGCATTTGAATATAGCTACCCCCCCCCCCCCCCCTCCTCCCCTGCTAGGCATATATGTGAAGTGTTTATCTATAAACAGAAATATTTAAGAAAAAGTCTGAACAATTTTAAGAAGTGGGAAATATTCTCAGGTTTTTGGCATCAAAAAAACAATGAAGGAAATAATCAGTGTTTAAGTCAAACTGGATGTTGACTTACACATTAAAGAAGGATCCCACTTGATTCCCAGTGAGGCAAATTATACAGTTTATAAATCCAGCACAGTCGATATCGGGACTGAACAAGTTGGATTGTGCATCCCCGACTTTAACTATCGCAACATTTAGAAGGTAAAATGTATTCCTCACATGCTGCATTTGAGAACGTGTCTTTTAGGGCTTTGCTGAATTCTGCTTTTTGTCTCATTGGAGCGAAGCTTGTTTTTCAGAGACGTGTTTCGTAATTATTTGTGTATCTCAGGTCCGATCTAGAGGAGCAGAACTAATGCAGACGATCAGGAAACAAACCAATGAGCAGCACTTCCACAACGGGGCGTGTGGGCTGACAACAACATCGTCCCCTCAGGTGACCGACACCAGCAAACAAATGACAAGTCGGTGGCAGCTTTAGGAGGGCTGGGAGAGGAGGAGGAGGAGGAGGAGGAGGAGGGGGGGGGGTGCTGGGCTCATTAATGAGTGGCCAGAGGGTTCAACAGCTCGACACTGTGACACTTCTGCAGGCGGCCGAGCTGAAGACCGCAGATACCGTTCGTCCTCTAGCCTCGCGGATGAGGAAAGGCGTTATGATGTCGCAGCATCCCTAATGTGGTTTGGTGGTGCTGCGGAGTGATTTATCGTTGTTGGTGAGACGTGCAGGAGGTCTTGAAGCAATTACTGAAGTTTGGATTGCACACCGGAGACAAAACCCACAACGCGTAACGCAGACGGGAGAGGCGGTTGGGTGGAAAGCAATAAAAATGCTGAGCATTTCTGCAAAGATCAACTATGCTCACATTTCACTGGAGGAGTGAGGGATCACTCAGATTTAAGGAAGTTTAAGATGTTAGGACCTTTGAAAGCCACTCGTCTACTACTACCTGGAACAGTTTGGCATATTGGGAAAAACACCTAACAGACCTGATTTTATTTTCAGAAATGAATGAATTTACAATAGAGAATAGATCATTCCCTAGTTATACATTGTTTTGTTTTTGTTTCATTCTGTCTTTTTGTTGTTATTTATCCTATATTTTACACTTCTTGCTCTAAATATGTATAACAAAAATTAGCATTATCTAAAAATATGGACTGAAAGACATCTGTAACTGTCGAATTGATGCCTTCTTTTAATAAAAAAAAATTAAAACAAATACTAATAAAAGCCACTTAGAATAATAACAGAAATTATCTATTTGAAAAACATATTCCCGAACCCAATCTTACAAAGTTTTAAAAACCTCTCAGATGAAATTTAAAACTAAATTGTCACACGTGTTGCTGTTTTAATTTAAACTGTCCCAGAAGATCTGACTTCAAAACAATCGGTGTTTCAAAATGCATTATTAGTCAACACAAGCCGTATCATCACATAATTAATATCAGCCACACTGAATGATGTTGTTGTGACGCCGTCTGTGTGAGCGGTGAGTCTGAACCACAGGAAGTCCTCATTGTGAGAGAGTAAGATGTGTGAGAGGACACGAGGCACACCGAACAAAAAGAAGAAGAACTCTCACGGGTAATGAGGACCGCTCCGGTGGCTCCAGATGTTGATGGGAAACCTGGAACAGCTGCTATTTAGTCGTTGTTGCCATGCTAAGCTTTTTTTCTGCTCTCTGGTTTGTCTGGTGTCGCTCGTGTTAGGATGAAATAATAATGTCTCACCTCCACAGCGTCTCCATTAACCTCCTGTTACCTTCAAATGTACATCTTTTACCCTTGGGGTCAATTTGACCCCAGCAATTAAAACCAAAAATTAATATTGTTTCCCAAGTTTAAGTGTCAGGTACTTTATGTTTGTTTGTTGACTTCCTAAATAGCCATTTGAATAAATAATAAAGTTGATATTTCTTATATGTTTTACCCAGTGAAAAACAGCCTGGGGTCAAATTGACCCTGAAGAACACCGATGCGTACAAGTTGTGTACAGGACAGTGAAAACATATCATGTGAATTTGAGATTTTTCCAGTTGTAAATTGTTGTTGTAAATAAATTAGGAAAAGTCATGAAATACGAAGCAAAAAAAATTCTGTCAATCATTTTTTTAGAGACGTTAAACATTGAATGGGGTTAAATTGACCCCAAAGGTAACAGGAGGGTTACATCTGTGTGTGTGTGTGTGTGTGTGTGTGTGTGTAGTGGGTGTCCTGGATAGTTCAACATGGCCAAACACAGCCGAAGTCCTTGTTGTGAGGACATTTTGATGAGAACTCTTCTCTGTGCATCGTAGCTTTCTGACTCATCAATCCACTACTCGCTCTTCCGTTAGCTCTGTTTTGGAAGTGGCTTGTAAAGTGTTGTGCGGCGCCGGTTGGAAAGGCTGCTCTGTGATTGGAGTGCGTGCTCGACCTCCTCGCTCCCACGCTGTGCCGCTTCTCACTCATCGCTCCTCAAATCACCATCAGCTGTCACACGGGCGCCATCAGCCGCCGACTGTCAGGATCTGGAGTTTTCGGGTCTCGTTTTATATTGAAGTCCCCGTCTCTCGCGTCCCCTGTATCCCTGCACTTCCTGTCCCTGTGACTGGCTGCCCTGTCCCTGATTGTTTACACCTGCGTCCAATCACCTGCGCCCAATCACCTGCGTCCAATCACCTGCATCCAATCACCTGCGTCCAATCACCTGCACTCAATCACCTGCACCCAATCACTTGCGCTCAATCACCTGCGCCCAATCACCTGCGTCCAATCACCTGCGCCCAATCACCTGCGTCCAATCACCTGCGCCCAATCACCTGCGCCCAATCACCTGCATACAATCACCTGCATCCAATCACCTGCGCCCAATCACCTGCGTCCAATCACCTGCGCCCAATCACCTGCGTCCAATCACCTGCGCCCAATCACCTGCATACAATCACCTGCATCCAATCACCTGCGCCCAATCACCTGCGTCCAATCACCTGCATTCAATCACCTGCGCCCAATCACCTGCGCTCAATCACCTGCGCTCAATCACCTGCGCCCAATCACATGCGTCCAATCACCTGCATCCAATCACCTGCTTCCAATCACCTGCATCCAATCACCTGCGTCCAATCACCTGCGTCCAATCACCTGCGCCCAATCACCTGCATCCAATCACCTGCGTCCAATCACCTGCGTCCAATCACCTGCATCCAATCACCTGCGCCCAATCACCTGCATCCAATCACCTGCGCCCAATCACCTGCGTCCAATCACCTGTGTCCAATCACCTGCGCCCAATCACCTGCGTCCAATCACCTGCATCCAATCACCTGCATCCGATCACCTGCGTCCAATCAGCTGCGCCTTCCCTGTGTATTTAAACCCGTTTGTCTGTTGGTTTGTACCGTTTTGCGTTGTTGACCTGTTATTTTGTCCTTAGTTAAGAAGATTAAAGTTTCCGTGTCACGTTGTTGGCGTTTGGGTCCTGTCTTTCTCCGGCTAGAACAGCCGTGACACAGAGCGGTACGACAGTACGACGGTCTTCAGGTTCACGCAGACGTACCGCCGCAGAGAGCGTCGGGGTCTCTGAGCGAGTAACCTTGAAACAACCCGAGAACTTTGACTGTAGTTTATTACTGCAGCACTTTGGCGTGACCTTTACCTCTCAACGGACACTATGGAAATCAGCCTTGCGGCTGTAATTGGGTGCATTTACATTTTAATTTAAAGTGTTCATCACTGAACATCGTCCCTCTCGAACAAATAAAATCTTGAAACGTACACCGAAGACGTAATGCTGCCAGAAAAACAAGCACCTGGTGTGGTGATTAAATTGTCTTTATATGGACCCCAACAGCGTTATGGAGCGTTTTAGCATCTCTCGAGCTCGTTGTTTTAGATTTACGGTCCGCGACTTTAATATCTTGCTTCAGTTTCTGCGAGAGGCTGCTGTTTTCAGTTTGATAAACCAACTGCACAATAACCGCCCGGGGCCAGGCAGCAGAGCAGACAGTCAGGGCTGGAGAACGTCGGAGCAGGTGGAGACCAAAACGGAGCTAAAAGCAGAGTCGGGGTTTAGATGCACCAAGAGACTCAGAAGGAACGATAATGTTGCTATCAGCCGGGTGTGTGAAGGAGCGACTGTTTTCAATAGAATATTTACAAGGGGGCCATAAACAAATCAGGGAATGCAGCAGCTCTAATAGGGTTAAAGTCTAATTCCATAGGCACTAACACTGCTGGATTAACATCCAGCCTAATCACTGAAGTCACAACAGGTGTGTTGCTAAAGACCTCTAATGGTGAAGACACCCGCTGCAGCATCAACGAGGCGCAACGCCGTCTTCAACTATCCACTAGTTGTGCGGCACTAAAGAGCGTAGCGTTACCCTGTGCGTCTAATGATAATCACCCTGATGGATCGTCTTCAGCAGTAATCACTGTGACTCTCTATCCGACTCATGGCTACACACACCGAGGAAGAACTCATTGGGATTTACGACGTGGAATTATTCCATTGGACTGGACTCGTTTCTTGGACTTATTTTACTGAACTTCTTGAGTTGGATTTGTTACACAAATGTTGCACCAGCTGCAGTGTACTCATCATATTGTTATATTGTAATTACATTGCTCGATGTTCCTACGCTGTGCTTCCTTTTGGGCTGTGAGTTTTGTGTTCTAAAAGAGATTAAGCTGCATTTTGTTTGAGATGTTTTATGAGGTATTGGGTTACACAAATAAACTTCAGTTGAAATAGTTTTGTAGCAATTATCTGTTTATAACAGAAAGTCAAAGAGGCCAGTCTAGATATTAAACTTACCTGTCAATCCTCTAAAAATGTGGGCAAGATTTTGCTTATATATATACATATAAATAAATATATATATACATATAAATAAATAAGTACATATATATGTATATATATATACACATACATACATACAGTATATATATACTTATATATACATAAATATATATAAATAAAGAAATAAGTAAATATATATACATATATATATATATAAATAAATACGTATATATACATATATATATATAAATAAATAAATAAGTAAATATATATATTTATATACAAACTCCACTATACATTGTTTGCTGAATCTTAATCCCGTATATTGCAACTTTAAGCTGCGTATAAACTCGCATTCAAAGAGAAATATTTCTACAGTTCTACGTTACTGTCTGTCTGTAGCTGCATCCACAGGCTGCACTGTAGCTGAGCAGTAACCATGGCAACAATCAGCCTCTGGCCAGCCATCGACAGTTTAATCAGCAGCAAATTAAATGTAAAATTAGAAGAACAAAGATCTTCCACAGCAGAGTGCTTGTTTGTTGACGGGAGCGACGTCTTCTCGCGTCAGATAAACTCTCGAACCCTTGAAGGCAGCGCCAAACATATCTGATGTAAAATTCAGACAGTACTGTGAATATCTGTGCCACATTGCATGGCTCTTCATCCTGTGAATGTAAAGATATTTTTTACTTTGGACCTAAAAAGGTGTCGGACCAAGCAGCAGGCCAACCAATCCAGAGGACACGTCACCGTCTTCCTGCTTCCGGCAGCAGCCTGAGCACAGTTACGCAACAACACGTCGCACCACAACAACGCCACACTTATTTCCCTCACCGACACGTTAAGTTGAAGGAGGAGAGCAGACGGGAGATTCACTTTTTACACTTGTAAGTGGAGCAGAGCTGATGGCTGGAGAAAGGGGGCGACGGCAGGGGCACAAAAAGGATGTCATCCGCGGGGTATTTTTAGAGTGTGTGAGGTGCACTGATAACTGGCTGCCATTGCAATCAGCCTGCAGGTTCCCAGCGATAATAACTGCTCTCATTCTGCACATTCACTCAGAGTGAAACCTTCTCATGCAGAGACATTCGGGCAGGATGATTGACTCTCTTGCTCTCTCTCTCACACACACACACACACACACAAACGCACACGCAGACACGCAAAGACGGAGGCTGGTGAGTGGCAAAGTAAGTGAGCACAAACACTGAGCAAGCTCTCAAATCGGCAAGCTCGAGATGTGAGAGTGAACAACAGATGTGTAGACAGACAGAATGTTTTGGCAGGAACATCTTATCCTGGTCTGTGTTGGTATTTTCTCTTAAAGTCAAGAAAAAGAGCCTGAGATACCGCAGGACCCTCCTGAGAAAGAAGCTCACTGAGGTTTACAGTCAATTCAAGGTTTCCCTGGGCGGCCGCCATCACTCTCATTGGTCAGGACCTCCACAAGTCTTAACCTCTCATCCTTTCTTCTTGTAAACTACTCGCTGGTTGCATTTCATTGGAATGCTAAACATTGTTCAAATGGTAAGAATACTCTCTTAGCTACAACTGGTAGTCTCGAGCCAGAAAGATTGTGGAAGGGGTCAAAGGTCAGGTTGAGATTCACATGCCGTGCAATGAAGGTCTCAGACTTCATCACAGCTGTTATTATTCTGATATTCTTGCCATGAAGCGGTTCCTTTCTTAAATAATTTAATTGTGAAAAATTGTGTGAAGGCACGTTTATTACAAAGTTAAAAGGAGGCTTTAACAAGATAACTCAGACTCCAATAATAATAAAAGTTAAATCAAATTAATTTAAAAAATCTGAATCTATCCGCTAAATAACTTAAATATCTATATATCTAAATTATTTAAAAAATATATATATATATATATATGGACAAAGATAAGTTGACCCATCACTATCAGATTTAAAAGGAGTCCAAGTGGTTCGGGCATCATTGGATCCATGGCGGGATTCCTCAGTGAGGGTATTTTCTTAATGGTTAAACATTTTTTTTAGACCCCCAAAAATGGCTGAGGAGAATATAGCTTGACATTACTTCTAAATAGGGTTGAGCTTCACCTCTAGGTCAAATCAAATGGATTTTACTCCGCTCTCCTTTTTTCGGTTTTTCGCACGTGCAGATGCAAAATGCCAAAACGCTTTGATCCTGCAGCTTTGAAGATACTGAGCAGAGGACACAGGGCCTCTTGGATCTAATCCTTGATTACTACTTGCTGTCATCATTTCTCAGGAACTTAAACCCATGAATCTGCATTTTGAAACCTCGACTTACAGATTGATTGATGGTCAAATTGTATCCTTTTTTTAAAGAAGAAATGACGACAATTCTCCGGTTTCAGCTTCTGTAATGGAAATGTGTTGCTTTTCTTTGTTTTATTCAATTCAATTCAGTTTATTTTGTATAGCCCAAAATCACAAAGATAGGTGCTCAGTGTATCCTAAAACGTCCCCCAGCATATCAGCCTATAGCAGCATCTCTAAGGGCTGGACCAGGTGAACCTGATTCAGCCCTAACTATGAGACTATAAAGAGAAAAGTCTTCAGTCTACTCTTAAATGACTTAAGTGACTGTGTCTGCCTCTGGACTGAAGATGGAAGCTGGTTCTATTAAAAAAAGAGCTTGATAACTGAAGGCTCTGGCTCCTTCCTACTTTTTAAGACTTTAGGAACCACGAGTAGCACCTTGCAGCTCTCTAGTGGGACACTATGGTACTACAGGCTCCTTAAGATATGATGGAGCATCACCGATTTTACGGGGATCCAGTGCAGAGCAGCTAATACAGGAGTAATGTGATCTCTTTTCTTAGTTTTAGTGATTACATGAGCTGCAGCATTCTGGATTAACTGGAGGGACCTAAGAGACGTATTAGAGTAGCCTGATAATAAGGAATATCAGTAATCTAGTCTCTAAGTAACACACGAGACATGCTTGACGTCTTTTGGTTTTCAACTGTTGATAAACTGTTGATACTCTTCAGAAGTTGTAAAGGGTTGAAACTTTAAGTAGTATTTTCCCATTTTTGTAACATGTGGTTCACTCTTCTTTCTTCTACTTTGTTTGTCTACTCCACAACATTGAAAGCTAAATACTAGATTTGGATTATCAATACAAAAATATAAATCAACCAATAAATTATGATATATTATTATAGGTTAAGCTACACAGCAGCATATAATGTAAATAAAATGCGCTCAACTCAACTTTTTTAAATGTTGTATGTATGTATGAATATATATATATATATATATATATATATATATATGAATGCATATATAAATATATATACGTATCGTATATGTATGTGTGTATATATATATATATATGTATGTACATGTATGTATACATGTAGTTTTGTGTGTGCATATACATTTATGTGTATATTTACGTATTGATATGCGTGTGTATTTATGTATGTACATGTGTATATATATGAATGTATATATATATGAATGTGTATAAATATGTATGCATGTTCATATATACTTATATGTACCCACATAATCGCCTATCCCCCCCTTCTGTGGGATTCACAGGGACATATTCACTCAAGTATTTTGCCGTTTTGTGTTAGTGTTGAACTGCTACTTTTACTTCTGAATACTTCTTACATCATTGTCTATAGATATACATCTCTCAGGCGCAACAGCTACCTCATCCAGAGTTATGTTAGAGACGATACCGCCACCTGCTGGTGATACATGTGTACAATAAATATGAATCAAATAGAGCACTTCTTATTTTATAAACTCGTTAAGCTACATTACTTCACTCTGATGTGAATAATTCAGCACTCAACAGGAACAACCTGTGATGTGCACGTTACTTGCAGACCGTTACGCAACATTTTCATCTCCAACTTTGCTTTTAACGATTTAATTTAACAAACAACGCTTGATAAGTGCTCCTTTTTATATTCGTATTTCCTGAAGATACTTCCAGACTTTTACACACACACACACACACACACACACGGCTAAGCGTCAACCTACCTGACGCCGGCCGTTGGGCCGCACACCGGAAGTGAGCGGCTCGTCTCCAGTGTTGCCAGGTCCGCGGTTTTCCCGCGGAATTGGGCTACTTTTGAAGTGTTGCCGCGGGTTGAATTTGTTGTCCGCTGGTTCGGGTAGACCTATTTTGCATGCAAATTACATGAATATCTTTAAATAAAAATCCATATTTTAAATGAAATAATTTATTTATACCCAAATCCTACCAAACTGACTCCAGATCAGCACGTACACACATGGACATGGACTTTAAAAGCAGTGTATATGGTTTGGCACGGGCATATTTTGAGTTCTGATATTGGGCTGGTTTTTGGGCTGGTTTTATTGGCCATTGGGCTGGTTTTGTCACACAGACCTGGCAACCCTGCTCGTCTCCTCCTCGCAGCTCTGACAGACATGGCGGCGTGCTCGCTAGCTGGCAGGAACACGGACTCGACGATGGGTTTTTTAACACGGCCAACGAAACATCGCTCGTGGATATGCTGTTTTCTCCTGGCGGTGTTTCTAACGTCGCCGCCGGCCTCGGCGAAGCTGGACAGCCTCCGAGACGTGACCGACGGGACGTGGGAGGAAATCCTGACGGGCGAATGGATGATTGAATTGTCAGTGTCCAGCTAACGGCTGTTTTCTAACGGGTGTTTTCTAACGGCTGAATGTCACTTCAGCACGGGCTCCTTTGAGCTCGTAGATTCCCGGTGGCCGGGTCATACTCGAGCCGTAATACTATCTCCTGTTTATTCTCGTATTTGGCCCCAATTTAGTCGCGACACGTTGCTTCATGTCTCGCTAAGCTAAACCGCTGCCATCTTTACGGAGCTAGCCGACTTCACCGCCGAGTCGCGTGCTCGCCGGTCGGCTGAATAACTCGCGAATAGCCGCACACAGTCGGGTCGGAGGTGCGTTGCTACCTGTCCTCTCGGTGATTAGCGTGTGTAACGTGACTGCCGTTTTATATGCGTTTTCTTTACTCGTGAAACTTGATACACCCGCAGCTACGCGCCCTGGTGCCCGGCGTGTCAGCAGCTCCAGACGGTGTGGAAGGAGTTCGCGGACTGGGGGGAGGACATGGGGGTCAACATCGCCAAGGTGGACGTGACGGAGCAGCCGGGTAGGCTTGAATCACCTCTGGCAGCTGACGCGAGCTACACGGACTCCGACACATTACATGTCATTTAGCAGACGCTTTTTATCCAAAGCGACTTACAATAAGTGCATTTCAACCTAGAGTACAAGCTAAGAACAACAAGAATACAGAAGGTGACATTTCCTCAACATAGTCGAACTACAAAAGTACCATAATAAGAGCTATTTAAGTGACACACAAGTACAGTAGGGCTGACTACATTTTAATACCTCGGAGATGTAAACACCATTTGAGAAACCTGTAATGTCTATGTCTGTTGTTGAAACTGTCAGAGGTTTAATAGTCTGTGTTTTTAATATGCTGTCTATAAAGTAGACACTATTAGGAAGGAGCTGTTTTCAATAGCATGACAACCAAAGCCTCTGGCATGGCCTCATGGTTGAGTCAACACCTCTGACAGTCAACCAGAAGCTTCACTAGAACCTTCCTGAAGGTGGGATTTATGCAAAGATATGCAGTTAATAAACTGGCAATTGGAGTGTAATTTGGAGGGTTATTTGGGAGTTTTTCCTGATCCGATGTGAGGTTTTGGGACAGGGATGTCTGTGTACAGATTGTGAAATTGGGCTATACAAATAAACTGAATTGAATTGAATTAATGTGACATAATTTGCTAAAGATAAACCAAACATTGAATGCACAATTCAAATATTGTCCACAATTTTTTTTTTTTACAGACAGAAGTATCAAAGGAACCGTAACCACAGACTTGATAGTATATAACGTCAGTATGGTTCACGAGTTAGAGGCCATTGCGTGTGTCCTGAAGGCAGTAAAGACACTTACTGAGGTACATAAACCCCAGACAGTTGCCATCAGATAGGTGGATGTGTCACTTCAGTGCAAACGTGTGTGATTGGTTGTTGAACTGTCTCAAAATACCCGAAGGAAAAGTGGTCACATGCCGACTTTCGAAATATTGACTCAGACACCAGTTATTTTTGGTTAACAGCGCAGCACATTTTCCCCTTCATAATGACCCCATGAGAAGGATCTGTATGAGCTTTGACACATTGATATTCCCCTTAGGGCCACTTTATTTAGCAGTTTATCGTGTTTTACTGTTTTTCCCCCCAGCTCTGTGTGAATCATTCATTTAAGCCAGTGGGAGAGAAGCTGCTATGACACATTAATTCGGCCTAAAGACTCGAAGCTAAACTGAAAATAATTTCAAACCGTTCCTTCCTGCATTCTAACTACTCTGTCTTGTCTCTAAGGTCTGAGTGGGAGATTCATCATCACTTCACTTCCTACTATTTACCAGTAAGTTCTTATCTATTCTGTGGTTGTTTTGTTGCTTCCTCTTGCGTGTGGCTACTTGTGGGGTATGTAACACGGATGTGCGTCATCATCATAGTGAGTTTAACTAAGGTAAACTATGTTGTTGTTTGCTTCCACATAAGCGTTATGGGGGGGAAAGTCTTAATTTGTTATTATAAATGCAATGTGTGTTTCTGAAATATGTTAGGCTTAGCATAATATAAATATCTCACTTATTTTCAGTCAAGGGGGTTCAACTTATATCTCTGAAGTCATCTATCTATGATTGATTCTGATTAACCATTCAATATGAAAAAATAAGTTGTAAAAAGTACTAATAATCCCAAATTTAAAAGGAGAAATAATCTTTGAGTCAGTGATAGAGTTGTCATCTTCTTAAGGATCAAACCTTGAATGTTCCTCCAATGTGTCTGATTGTGTTTCAGCTGTAAAGATGGCGTCTTCAGGAAGTACCAGGGCGCTCGCACTAAAGACGACTTCCTCAGCTTTGTGGATGAGCAGAAGTGGAAAGCAGTCGAGCCGATTTCATCTTGGTTCGGGCCATCTTCGGTTCTGTGAGTATTCACAGCTTTATCTGATGATGATGCTGATGAAGTGTGATAAGGTTACACAGCTTATTTTCCATTTCCTTACAAACATGATATACATTGTACATCAAAATACGCTCTTCTGGCTCTGATTAAATGCATTCAGACTGATATGGCCCAGCCCTAAGGACACACACAGAGATACAGGAAACGACATCAGTTACCAGCCCAATTAGTTCTATTCTTAGAGTCTGAACCACAAACATCCACTCCCGTCTCATACTTGTCATTTTTCAGGATTAGGCTCTGAAGTGATGTCACAGTTTGACAAATCCAAATTAAATTTCATGCTTTCATTTTCCTCCTCTTTTTTCTTTTTGGCAGAATGAATTCAATGTCCGCTTTGTTCAAGCTCTCCATGTTTATCCGGGTAAGTGAGGATTTTACTCTGGCGGTGCCCTCCGTCAACGGGTTGTTGGATGTAGTTCGGTGTTGATTTCATTTCCCGCGGTCCATTCAAAGAAGACTCTGCAGCTCAGTTTGAAATCACACGAGGGAATCCGACCGTCTTTTACGTGCAAACTGCAACACAACTTTGTTTTACAGGATACAAGGTTGACACATCAACACATTAGATCGGGGGTCGGTAACCTACGGCTCTTCCGGTGACGGCATATGGCTCCCAGGCAATTTTCAGTAAATAAATAAATAAATCTCCGCCTGCCCCCCTGTAATTTTCTCTATCGCGCCAGATTACAGCAGAAGTAATGCAAGGTCCTTTTCTTAAAGACGTCTTTGTTCTTTTATTAAACTAAACGTCTGTTATTGATCGTCTCTACACAGCAGCATGTCACTCTGTCTCTAGTGTCGCGTTAACACTTCTCGGCTCTCCGCCTCGCGCGCATCGGGGCGGAGCAAAGAAAAAGTCACCCCCTCCCCCCCCCGTAGCATCATGCAGCACCAGAAGTCGCATTAAAAGCAAGACATATTTAATTTATTATACGTTAAAAATACTATATGGCTCTCAATGAAATATATTTAGAAATATTTGGCTTTTATGGCTCTCCCAGTCAAAAAGGTTCCTGACATTAGAGGATACATATTGTCGGAAAGAAGAGTGAACTTACAGGAAACAAAGCTGTGTGGGTGAATCATCCTCCTAAGGGTTTTATTATTTATTTTTTAAACAAAAAAACAAACGGTAGTTTGTCCATGAGTTTACATTTTCTTCTTTTTAGCAAACATTACAGAAAACAGGTGGAAATGATTCGACTATTTTCAGCTGTGAATTAATACACATTTAGTTTCTTACTTCATATTTCTGGCAGCTGTATGTGAGATCAAGTCAAAATAAACTCCAGTGAAGCTGTTTGTCGTAATGAGCAAACAGCTGTGGCTCTTTGATGTTTTCTGCTCTAGCGTTGCTGTCATTGAGCGTCCATCTAAAGGCTCAAGGAAAATGTGTTTCTGTCTCCCAGCGCTGTCACAACTACATGACGGAGCAGCTGGGGATTCCGGTTTGGGGGTCTTACATCATCTTTGGTTTGGCCACTCTGTTCTCCGGCCTTGCGTTGGGGCTGGTGAGTACTCGTCATGCGGCGCTTTGGTGTGAGCGCAGCTTTACAGCAGCACGTCTGACTTAGTGCTGATCGTTGTTTTGTCTCTGCAGTTATTGGTCTTCATAGCAGATTTTGCCTTCCCCTCACGGCGCTTTTCCTCTTCAGACTACTACCAGAGTGAGTTTTCTTACCGGAGCATCATAAATACTGTTTTGCGAAATGTTTATTTTATAAACGTCAACACGGATTTGCCACTCGTCAGGTTTTGTTAATGGTCACTGACTGTTTGTTGATCACAATGTTATTCTGCAGAAAAACAGACAATGGAGCAGGCGAGGTTAATCCAACGGCAAGAGGACGAGCACGAGGCCGACGGCGAGGAAGACGACGACGAAGACGACGACGAGGAGGAAGAGGATGAGGTCTGGAGGCGAAGGAGGAGAGGGTCCCCGGAGGGCCGCCCGGAACCTAAAGCGCAGGGTTTCTCCGACGAAGCTCTGAGGAAGAGGGTGGTGGGCAACCGTGAGGAGGAAGATGAGGACGAGGACAACTAGAGAGCCGCGTGGTTCCGACTCGTTTGAGAAGAGCATCGTGGAGTCGACGGTGGGAGGAGCTTCGGTCCCGAGCAGCAGTGTTTACAGCCCCTCCTCCTCACCTCCCCCTCTCCTCCCCCCGAAACGCCTCGCTTCTTTTCTTCTCCCTCCCTGTTTTTTTTTTTTAACAGGAACACTTGAGACTCTCTTTCCGCCTGAGCAGCAAGCTGCACCTGCAAACAGCAAAAAAAACAAAAACACTCCAGACACCCGTTTCCACCTGGAGACGATGGCCTGGCCGAGGTTGAGGTAGGAAGTGCAGTCGAGCTGGTTTTGCCATGTTGTTTATGCTATGCATCATTTTTTTTAAAGATATGTGTGTTTATTATGTTTATCTCAAAATTATTATACCAGGCTTGTGTTTGAGGTTTATTTTGTCAGTTTTTAATTACTTAAAAGCTAATGTATACATTATGTTATTTTAAGTTTCATATATATTTTACCAAACCCTGACCCAACATACAATTCCTCATTTCAGTGTTTAATTGAGGGAAGAAAGAAAAAGAAAATGTCACCAGCTGTTACTTATAATCCTTAAGATTTTTTCTTCTGGTCGATCTTGTCGACACCCGTGGTTACCGCGGTAACGGCACGCTCGCATCTCGTTGCATTCCTACCTGACTTTAAACCGATCCGGTAGTAAATCGGTTATATTTCGTCGATGCATTTCTCCCGTGACTCCTCCACAATAAAGACACGATACGAGTTTCTCCACCTGAATGCTTTTATTGTGAAGTCACAGCGAGCGGCGACTGAATGCACCGAGGCCGGTAATCGACCACGGCAACTTAAATCCAGTACGGTCGTGGCGGACTCTGCCGCAAATAATTTAATAAAATATATTAACAAACAGGGTTTAATTTCATGAGGATCTTCAGGACGAAACCTTTTTTAAATCTCAGCCTCGTAGTTTCCCCCCCAGTCTGTTACGTGTGCATCCCGGTGGAACAGGTGCATTATGGGGCGGGAACCTTATTGGTGGATGCTGATATTAAACAAAGGACCATATTCACTCCAAATAAAAGGCCGGGTGAATATTCTGTAGATGCTTATCATCCCCATAACGTACCAAGCAATCAGCCGACGGGGCGTTACGTTTAATTTGTGTCTTAATAAAGTTTACTTTCTCTAATTATTTAGGGCCGTTTCCTTAAATAACCCAAATGTGTTGTGGAGGACAGGATTTGCATCCTGTCATAAAATGAAAGAGGAACCATTTCGGGGCCCGCTGAAGGGTTCTGAGTTGTTGGTCCTGTTGTGGACCAGAAATAATGCAGCCTTCTGTTTTGGACTCTGGCTCAAAATATCAAGTCAAACCTGATATTTTGAGGTTAATCTACCTGAATAAGTGATATTTTGTGTAGTCTGGTTTCTCACTATAGGATCTTGAGCAAAGTATCAAACTTATACATATTCTTTAAATATTAATGCCGCTCTGAGCTCCGCCTGTTGCCTGCTCAGTCTGGTGAAGCAAGAAGGGGAAGTGTGTGTGTGTGTGTGACCAGTTTTATTTTTAATACAAATTTCACTGCTGTCTTGATTAGGCTTATAACGACTGGTATAAATTTTGATTTTTTTTTTCTTGCTGTTTATTCCCCCTCCCTAAGAAAGCTGATTGCTTATTTTGGTGACGGTTGAAACTGGTGGTAGTTTTCTACCCGACGACTAACGGCTTGTAGCATCCACACTTTACTCTGAGCTCCTTTTATTGTTTGAACATTTCTTTTGAATAAAGGGTTAAAAAAAGTCTCACTTGTGTTGCGTTCAACAGTTACCTGGCACACACATACACACTTATAGTATTTGTCTTCATTAATGCAGAAAAGTAGAATTCTTTTAAGTTTAGATTGTTCTCCAAAAACAAACTAATATCCGATTTTTGGAGAAAGATTTGCCAAAACATTTAATATCAGTGGGAGAAGTATTCAGAAGTAGAAGTCGTTCATATTTAATTACTAATACAAGTAAAAGTCTTGCAATCAAATCCTCCTTAAATAAAAGTACGGAAGAAAAAAATGGGCCTAAACCACACTTATTTTTCATATGACGATCATTAATGCAACATAATATTATTAGATTGTATATCATATTAATGCATCAGTGTGTCTGCAGTAAAAAACTCAAATTCAGATTTTGTTTTATAAACACAACTTTCACCAAGTAGTCAGCCGGTTTAACAAAGTGAACAATGTAAATTTGATAATCCAGAATTTTTAAGAAACAAGAAAATAAACGTTATTCTCTAAACTCATAGAAACATGAACTAAATGGAAACATGACGCCGAGCTCCGGCCTGCCAGCAGATGTCCCTCTTGCTCTCTCTTTAGTTCACGTCTTGCAATTTTAAACCACAAAGCAACTAAAAAGTACTTTCACATGAGGCAATATAACACCAGGCAATATAAAAATACATTTAAATAAGACTTAAAAGAGGAGAAAAAAAAAGGAGCTTCCAGTCTATCGCCACGGCCACACTTTAAGAACCGGCTGACATTTACAGGTTCACCTCATGTGTGTCGTGGCAAATGTAAAAGCTACAGTTCATTTGTTCTCCTGGGGCGACCCGCTTCCTCTGGTGGGGTCACCCCCCCCTGAGAGGTGGATTAAGGGGGGGGGGGGGGAGAGGCCGTCTGCTCGTGCTCTGGGTTAGCAGAGTGAGGGTGGAGGGAGGAGGTGGAAGGTGTTCCCACCTCCTCCCTCCTCCCTCCAGGGACTCACCCACCAGGGATCCCCCTGCTGTAACGGCCCCCTGCTGCAGGCCCTTCTGTGTGTGTGTGTGTGTGTGTGTGTGTACTTGCTTCGTCAGGCGCATGGATTCATCTGTGATGGATGGGCAGTCGGCTGTTTTGATGTTCTGCAACGTAAAGTGAATGCAGATGGCGCCGCCGCCACGTCGGTGGTTTCCTGTTCTTGTTCGTTTAGCTCGCTCCGGTCCGTGCGGTTTTCCATTGTTCTTGTTTTCGCTTTAAAATCGGGACGTTTTGGAAACGTTTGCAACAACGGAAGAGGGAGCGCTCTGGAACACGGCTGGGCCTCGTCTGGAGAGAGGAGTTCTCCGTTCGCCGTGCCGACGCGGCTCTTGGTCCACACTGAAATATTTCGATCACCTTTTTTGATGGATTTCAAGACAATTTGGTTCCAACATTCACGGTCCCCAAACAACGAACCCCCCACGACTTTGTTGATCTCCTGACCTTCAGCTCTCGCGCCACCTCGATGATGACGTTGGCGGTTCAGAAATATGACATATGTTGGGCCTTGCCACGAAATATGCTTCAATTCTTCTCGCATTCAGCTCAAATGACCACGGATCCTAAGTGCAGCTTCACAGAGCTGCTGGCATGGCTTAGATCCCACCACGCTAAAAAATATTGAAAACACGTCTTCTCACTGACTGAAAGTCACATTTTAAACCTTCATTAACACAAATTGTTCCAGTTTAATTACTCTACCACCAACGTTACCGCACTGTAAATCGAGCCGTTTATATAAACCGTCGATTTCTTCAACCACTGCAGATCCGTCTGAAGCCAACTGGCACACGATCTTGCAGAGTGCTGGGTTTCATTATTTACCTTCACTCACCTTCCTGTCCGTCTCTACATCCATCATCTGCCGGTGTTCTGACTCTCAACATGGACAGAACTGGAGCTGCATGCTGATATTTCACTATTTACATTGAGAAAGTGTGATTAATGTTTTTTTCGTTTGGGTCAGGCATGTCGTCCAAATGCTCGTAACCTCTCATATAACCCTGAACCCACAGAACTTTCTATTAAGTCCTAATTTCCAATGCTACCAAATATGGCATGAATTTAGTGAACATTTCTATAAAACAATATATCTCAAATAGTTGTGGTGCAGCCATAAAACATTTATGAATATTTCCCTTGTTTGCTTGAGTTTGAATAATACGATGTATTATACGGTTTATTTGTCTAACTTTTTAGCCAAAAGAAAACACTGTCTGCATATTGAGGAGTTAAGATTTCCTCGAGGCCCAGTGAGATGGAAAAGAGGAACAATCCCACTCTACAGAGGAGTGGAAGAAGTATTCAGATCCATTACTTTTAAGTAAAAGTATCAGTGGTCCGTTTTCTTCTCTTACCAGTTGAGGACTAATTAGCCATAACTGAAAACACCTGTGTGGGTGCTGGCCCTTTAATCTTTAGAGCTCCTCCTGAAAAAGCTCAGGTGAGAATGATAACGCTAACGATGGCTCCGTTGCTTTAAGTGTCCACGACGTATAATGCAGCAAAATTAACGTTATTTAATTTAATCTATCCTGATAATAAAATAAACGGAGGCTGCGTTGCAATACATGTGCAATATTTAGCACTGAATAGTAGCTTTTAATTCCACTTGTTTGTTCTTCAATGCATTTTTATTTTATAATAGTATCTGTCGTTTTAATGTTGAATCTTAATCTGAAAAGCGATAATTATAGATAAATTTTCTGGAGTAACATTTATGTCCAAATGTAGAGGAGTAGAAGAACAAAGAAAAATAAAATGCAGAAAGTACAAGTATCTTAAAAGCGAACTATTGTGCAGTAGTATAATAATTGTGGTTCCTGTCCAAAGAGAGAAATGACATGAGTCTCCTTCTGCTGTCATATTTTCCACCGCCTGCTTTCCCACACTCCTGTTTCCAAATGTTTCTCAGCGTAAATCAATTGGATTTCCATTTTGGCAAATGCATAATTCTTTGAAATCTCATGATGATAATAGGGCGGGAAGAAGAAGGGGAGAGGGGGGGGGCTGATTGGGAACATGCCTTTTTGCCAAAAAGTTGCATCACATAAGAATCGAGCGATGCTGACAATACAGAGACTTTTTTTGGGATCTTGAATATATATTTTTTAAACCCTCTCGGTCAAACCACAAGATTCCATGAGAAAAACAAGGCAGTGTTATAAGATCCCGCCTCGCTCATACTGGACGCCAGCGAGGTGCGAGTTCGACGTCCAACAAGGCAGCACTTGTTCCCTGACCCCTCGGTGGCCTCCGATACACCAGATGAAGAGATTGAAGAGTCCTCTGTTTGGGCTTGTAACAATGATTTATTCATCAGTCTGAAATGCTGCAGGAGACAATCAGGAGACAGAGTTTTGCCTTCTGAAACTTTCCTTCTCATGAAAAACAACTCACAACATTTAGCGGATCAGTCGAGTTGCTCTCAAATTATGTGTCGTCACAATTATGCTGCAGTTCAAAACCTTGAATTCGATTTATAAAGTCAACTAAGGAGAAAATGTATTAAATACAAAATATTTTAAACAGTCTTTGAAACAGGCCTGTGTTTGTACATATTAGATTATTTGATCAATTGTATTTTTAAATGTTTTTTCCTTTCCTTTTTTTGTATTAAATAGAATATTTGCCTATCAAATTTGAAATGAAAATGCATTAAAAAAAATGTTTTACCGAAATATATTGGACATTTTTAATTCCCTTTTTCTTCTTTTTTTAGTCATGTCATGACTAATGTGCTCGTAGTCTGGCGCCATATTGCAGTGACCATACCTCTTCATGTATCTGCCCATCAGACTGTGACTGCTGAGTGACTAACTGTTTCTCCACCATGATTACAGTCCGCCAAAAGGATTTCTTTTCTTCCACAAACACCGCCCTCCGCTCACCCCGATTTACATCTGTGAATCTGTCGGTCACTTCCTCGCAGGTCAGATAATTGCCGGGTGGCTCAAACATAAATAAAGAAAGAACACAACGGTTTGTTGTTGTGTCTCCCCTCCAGGTACATTTCCAGGAAACCCGTCTCCTGTCTTCGCCTGGATGCAGACGGCTTTCCTTCACCGTATGCAGGACACGAAAATAGCAGCACGGTTTTACGGTGTGTCGGCTGGTTCAGGATCAGGGCCGAAGCCGGGAGAGATGAATGCAGAAAAAACACACTGAGGTCCATTTAAAGAATAATAAATTATATTTTTGACTCATGCGGAACATAAATAACCCTAAAAAGGTTTCCTCTGATTTAATAAAACCCTGTAAAACAGCCTGCTTTGAATCCTTAATTAAATAATGGCAACTGCATGTATAAGAACTACAAATGGTGGCATTCAAAACTTGCTTAATCAAATAAAACCTAATAAATACATTCCTTATCATTGGCGCTACATCATATCTAAACGATGTCAAATGGAGGAACGTCAAACACGACTTTAAAAATGAGTATTTCCCCCCAACCATAGCAAGATCCACGGACGAATGATCGTTCGAGGTCCTCATTTTCGGTCATTTGGCCGGGAACGACTCCGATGACGGTCTCCATGGATCTGACGGTTTGTTTTGGAGCATCTCACCGGATGCCAAACACACATGCGATCCTAAAAAGTCCCGAAACTAATACATGAAACACACCCACCAGTTTAAACACTATCTCAGGTCAGCGGAATGAGCTTATGTTTGTGTGTGTGTGTGTGTGTGTGTGTGTGTGTGTGTGTGCGTATTAAATCTTCACAGGAAATGGATACATGGAAAAAGGAAGGGATGTGGGGTTTGCCATTTGTCTGAGCCTAAAATGTGACGATTGACAACATTAAGCTGCAAATTAATCCTTAGTGCATCCGTAGTTTGGGCTCCAGCGGTGTGAGAACTACTCAAATCCTCTACTGATGTACAAGTGTTTATATATGATTGTATAAATAATGAATTACAAGTATACGCCACAATCTTTACTTTCTTAAATGTATAGAAAGGGGTTGTGAGATGACTAATGGGGTAGAAAAGAAGAACAAACAAACATGTGTACATATAAAGTGTATTTAGTGCAAGTAAAAGTATTACATTCAAAAGTAAAATGTACATAAAGTATCCATAGTATACAGAATGACCCTATTCAGAGTGTGAGATAAAGTATACATTATTAGATGACATTATTAGGTTATATTTATTCCAGCATTTTAACCTTTAACTCACTTTGTATCGTGCTGGACAGTTTAGTGTGTAAACAAACCATCATCATTTAGAGGCTGATCATATATTTTGTATGTTAAATAATATTGAATCCCCAACTATAGCTCTCAGATAGACATAATGGAGTATACACAGGACAATATTTTATTCTGAAATGTAGTGGAGTGGAAGTTTAACCCTCCTGTTACCTTCACATATGACCCCAGCAATTAAAACCTCCAGAAAATTATTAGAATTAATATTGTTTCCCAAGTTTAAATGTGAGGTACTTTATGTTTGTTTGTTGACTACCTAAATAGCCCTTTAAATAGATAAAAAAGTTGATATTTCTTATATGTTTGACACTAAAGGTAATGTGCTATAAAATATAAATTGTGCAGTACTTGGTTACTTTCCATCTCTGGTGAGGTCCTGTCAGATATCTGAGAGTCTGGAGACGAACGCTGTGTCCGACCCTCAAAAGCTGATATCTGAGGATCTTGAGGAACGGCAGTCAGATGTGACATGAAAGCGTTTCCTCGAACAAGTCGTGACAGGATATGTTGGCCTTTAGCCGGTAACACAACAACGACCTCACCATGAGGAAGAGGGACACGGTGTTGAAGTCTGAGACTTTAAAACCTCGAGTGAGGATAAACTCTCCAAAAAAACACAATGTCACCAAAGAAAAACATTCAAGTCTACATTCACTCGTTGCTGGGAATATAGTAAATTAATTAAAACAGATTAAATTCAGATCTGAAGCACATATGCTGTTCTTAGGTAATATCATTTGCAGTTGATGAGAACCAGGCGTCCATCAGGACATATACAGGACTGTCTCAGAAAATTAGAATATTGTGATAAAGTTCTTTATTTTCTGTAATGCAATTAAAAAAACAAAAATGTCATGCATTCTGGATTCATTACAAATCAATTGAAATATTGCAAGCCTTTTATTCTTTTAATATTGCTGATTATGGCTTACAGCTTAAGAAAACTCTAAAATCCTATCTCATAAAATTTTAATATTTCCTCAGACCAAGTAAAAAAAAAGATTTATAACAGCTGAGTGTTTGTCAAGGCTCAGGAAACCCTTGCAGGTGTTTCGAGTTCATTAGACAATTCAAGTGATTTGTTTAATACCCTACTAGTATACTTTTTCATGATATTCTAATATTTAGAGATAGGATATTTGAGTTTTCTTAAGCTGTAAGCCATAATCAGCAATAAATCAGAATAAAAGGCTTGCAATATTTCAGTTGATTTGTAATGAATCCAGAATGCATGACATTTTGTTTTTTTAATTGCATTACAGAAAATAAAGAACTTCATCACAATATTCTAATTTTCTGAGACAGTCCTGTATATATACATATATATATATGTATATATATATTAGCTAAATAAGTACTGCAGCGATTTAGTGCTCATAAAGTTGTGTTATATGCAAAAAAAAGACTGTAGCCTATATAAGGGTCCTACACTTCCCATAATGCACGTCTGCAGTGTCTTTCTTAAAGGCCCAGTTCCACCAGATATGAAATACGTGGCTCTCGAAGCTGTTTGACTGATAGCAGGGCTAGTTAGCTCGTTGGCTAACAGCTAACATGCTGGGAGCTACGGACATGCTGGCGCTAGTCGGTTACAATAGCTCCCCTTTGCTTCTGTCTATTTCAACGTGGCCTTTGACTTCCCCCGACACATTGTTCTCACATCGATAGAACATCATTGCATTAAATTAAGAGGTATTTGAGCAAGTGAGCTTGCTAACTGTCACTTTAACTAAGTTAATAAATAAGGTCACCGGCTAACGTGACTGTGAACCGTTCATAAACCGTTTATTCAGAAGACGTATTAGCATGTTTGTCTCGTAACATTTGTCTCTTTTGTGAAGGACATTGGAACAGCTACTGTAATAAGCTACGATCGCTTCCTCCATTTCCCCTCTCCGTCTCAAAGGCCACCACTGTCAGGAGGCGTTGCTATTGGCCGATGACTTCTCCAGTTCCTCATTACCTTCGCATTGAAAATGCGGAAGGTTATGTTTTGATCGCCGTGTATTTATTTATTTATTTATATGCGTGTTACTCGCATAACTCAAAAAGTATTGAACCGAATCGCATGAAGTTTGGTGGGATGATTGGTTATTATCCGGGGACCATTTGATTAGATTTTCAGATCTATTGGGTCAAAGGTCAAGGTCAAGGTCATGCAAAGGTCAAAATCTTCTTTTTACCATAGCGCGGTCAATTTCTCTCCAATTGGCATGCAACTAATGCCAAAATGTTCATAATTCAATGCCCAATTTTGTGATAGGCGAAGGTATGCGCTCTACCGAGTGCCCGTTCTAGTTTCTCATGGTTTAGAGGATGGAAACCTGGCTAATGTGTACTTTTCCAGCTAGCTGCCGCTAACGCCTGTACAGGTGCTGCATTGACTGTTTGGGGAGATTAAACACACCACGAACTATCCAGTTGTCCAATTTGTCTCGATAGCACATGCTGAACATTTGCTGTGGCTCGAAGACGATGGACGAACACACCATTGTTTAACGCAAGGCTTTTGTTTATTTAAACACAAGCTTTTTACGCTAACTCCCTGCTGCTGCTGATTACACAGACCTGACCGTATGTCGTAAAATGTAGATATTTATTTTTACATGTACAGGACAGGTATTAGGCCCACTAATGTCGGGTAAAAAGACTTTAGTACATCCAAACTGGCAACATAAAAGTAATCTTAGTAATCTGCTGCTGTCACACATATCAATCCATGTCTCTTTAGATGATGTCCAAATGAATCAAAGACTATAACAACATCTCTATTACACACTTATTCGTAGAGCAGCTAAACAATCCGATCCCGGCCTCATCCAGGTGGCCTCGTCCCCCTAACCTTTCGCAAAACATACTTCCTGGCACAATTTATGCCACGCAGATCCTACTTCCTGTTTACATTTCAGACAAAGAGCCAGGAAAAGGGCTTTGAATCAAAGAGCAGCAGGATCGTGACTCTGGTGTTTCTCTGGAGAGCTGCAGCTGTTGGCGGAGGAGGAGGAGGAGGAAGAGGAGGAGGAGGAGGAGGAGACTATTTGTGTACAGCCCTGACATCCCCACGGAGAGAAGATGCCTCCATCAGCGTGAGGTAATTACACGGTTTATATGACAGGGGAATAATTACTGAACTCCGTCAGCGCCGGTGTCTCAGAGGCCTTTTAATTGCAGGACTCTCGTGTTTTTGTCAGCATGTATTTTTAGTGGAAGGCTTAGGAACAATAGAGGCGGTCATGTGACTATCGTATGTTTAAAATCCATAACTTGCTGACCCCCTGAGCATCAGAGGTTGTCAGCAGATCTGAGGACGGAAGATGTAATTAACCGTTGACATAAAGAGTCCGTTTGCCGCATATGAACCAGAAACACATGACGCTGGGTCACTTAACAGCAATTATTATTACCTTCGCATAACACAAAAAGTATTAAACCGAATCGCATGAAATTCGGTGGGATGATTGGTTATTATCCGGGGACCATTTGATTAGATTTTGGGATCGATTGGGTCAAAGGTCAAGGTCAAGGAAAGGTCAAAATATTCTTTTTACCATAGCACGGTCAATTTGTATCCAATTGGCATGCAACTAATGCCAACATGTTCATAATTCAATGCCCAATCTTGTGATATGCGAAGGTATGCACTCTACTGAGTGCCCATTCTAGTTTTACTTTATACTTTTACTTATTACACTTATTACATTTATTTGGGCAGCTTCAGCTTCATTTCAGATTAATATTTCATCCCAAAAAAACACGTGATGATATTAATAATACATTTGAGTCTTTTCTTGGGATTTGTTGTCAAAAAGAGTTTTAATCAGACTTACAGGAAATCCACTTACAGTACATTTTCTTCTTTGTTAATATGTATTCTTTGTATTTCCATCATTAGTTTACATTGTTGTTTTTTACCTTAGTTGTATTAACTGTTAATAATTTCTATTTTGATTCAATTTAAATCCAGCTGCACCTTTTAATTTGTCTTTGTTTTATTGTTTTTTGTTGATGAAATACTTCCAAATGACCGGTTGTGATTTCTTTGTATAAGTGTCACGTTTAATGTGTTTTGCCGCTGCTCGTGGAGACCACGAGATGCGATGGAAAGAATCTGAGACAAGCTAGTTAACGATGAGATCACAAGGGAACATTAATGTTTTCAACCCACTGTTCCCAAGGTCAGAAGATGAGCTTTGAATAAACAAAACACAGAATAATATCTGAGGTTTACGTTGCACTGGGGCCGTGGTGAGTCTGAGCATAGAGAGTTAGACTACACAGGATGAAATATGATTACGAGTGCAATAATATTATTATTATGTCCATTGGCTTTGAAGGGCGGTTCGAGGCCACAGAAGAAAAGAAAAGAGAATCAGGAGTCGGTCGTCCCTGACGCTGAGGGAGGACGGGTTTTATGACCTCCTGATTGTGATTCAGGGGACGAACTCGAGCCATAACTCTCCTCGGTAATGAACTCATCAGCGGCCGCGCTCATGTTTCATGTTGTCTGAACACCACTGCAAGTGGTCAGCTGATGAATATTAATATGAACCCATTCATTCCTTTGACATGTTCATTAGTTTGCACCCCTCACGTATTGCTTTGAACACTGCGCCTTTAAATGGTCACGTTTGTCCCCTGAAGGACTCTCAGGGTCTCAAAACCGTGTCCTTAGGGGACAGAGTTAGCTATTCAGATAGCTAGCTTCAGTATAAGATTAATTACAAATAAAAGTCCCGCATTTTCAATCCGAGAAAAGTTTCATCGGTAAACTGTAATGTAAAAGTAAAACAAACCAAAAAGTCTAGTTCAGTTGGTCGTGAGAGGATTGATGGGGAAAAGAAGAGAAACAAAGTTGTACACAAATCTGTTTTGGGACTTTTCTCTTATCATAGAGAACACTGATTTAACCGTGAAACATGTATTATTAATATCATCACGTGTTTCTTGGGGTGAAATATTAATCTGAAATGAAGCTGAAGCTGCCCAAATAAATGTAATAAGTGTAATAAGTGAAAGTATAAAGTAAAACTAGACCTTCGCATATCACAAGATTGGGCATTGAATTATGAACATTTTGGCATTAGTTGCATGCCAATTGGATAAAAATTGACCGTGCTATGGTAAAAAGAAGATGTTGACCTTTTCATGACCTTGACCTTTGACCCGATCGATCCCAAAATCTAATCAAATGGTCCCCGGATAATAACCAATCATCCCACCAAATTGCATGCGATTCAAAGAAGCTTTTGACCTTTCCATGACCTTGACCTTTGATCCGATCGATCCTAAAATCTAATCAAATGGTCCCCGGATAATAACCAATCATCCCACCAAATTTCATGCGATTCAAGAAGATTTTGACCTTTTTCATGACCTTGACCTTTGACCCGATCATCCCAAAATCTAATCAAATGGTCCCCGGATAATAACCAATCATCCCACCAAATTTCATGCGATTCGTTTTAATACTTTTTTACTTATGCGAATAACACGCACGCACGCATACAATTACACGGCGATCAAAACATTACCTTCCGCATTTTCAATGCCAAGGTAATAAAAGATAAATACTGAAAGTGAAGTACAAATACCTTAATCGCCGTCCGAAGTACACGGTATTGAGTAAACATACTTTTCACCATTATGACGAGTGAATGTGCCGCTGCAGGAAAAAGACTCGGCCAAAAACATGACATATTATTCGCCACAGTGGGACGGCGTACAGCCGGTGGTCGTAGCGGAGAGACGTGAGGACACGGCGGGACTTTCTTTTTTATGTTTGAAAAAAATACATATTTCCCGGCCGGAAATTTGCCAAACACGAACCGGTCGGTGCAGCAAAGTGAAAGTTTTCACGTGACTCTCCATTATTGGCCTCTGGACTTGTCTCAATGATTTATGATCAGATTTATAATGAGTTCGTTTTAAATCAGCTGCTTTCATGTCTCACCACAGCTTCTGTTGTTGTTGTTGTTTTCCTTAGATTACAGCTTCCTCTTTCAGCTTCTGCACTTAATAAACACACGCAACACACACAACCCCACACCTGTATACATAAGGTAACGTATTTAACTCCATGCTTTTGATGCACTTTTTCACTAAATTCATCATTACCTTCGCATTGAAAATGCGGAACGTTATCTTTTGATCGCCGTGTATTTGTATGCGTGAGTGTTATTCGCATAAGTCAAAAAGTATTAAACCGAATCGCATGAAATTCAGTGGGATGATTGGTTATTATCCGGGGACCATTTGATTCGATTTTGGGATCGATCGGGTCAAAGGTCACGGTCAAGGTCATGAAAAGGTCAAAATCTTCTTTTTACCATAGCGCGGTCAATTTCTATCCAATTGTCATGCAACTAATGCCAACATGTTCATAATTCAATGCCCAATCTTGTGATATGCGAAGGTATACACTCTACCGAGTGCCCGTTCTAGTTTGATTTATATTTGTGTATATTTGAACCCTTTATACTTGATATGGTGAACGTCGAAGCAAATAAAGGCTCTCCTGGACGCTTGGTAGCGTTTCTTGCAGAGACCTTTTTTTCTCCTTTCTCTGTTGTCATTCAGGAAGTGGAGCCACGCTGCTTCAAAGGTTTTGCACACAGAGATGATGAAATGTGACACCGGCCCGTTGTCTGGGCGGCCGCCGTGGTCGGCACATCAAACGGGTCCAGTTGTGTCGTCCCGGGAGCTTCACACACTCTGCTCTTTAAATTCCAGCCACTGAAAATATGGAAAAGAAAAAAGAGTGCTACAACTCTGCGATGATGTTTGATGAGGTTTATTAGGTGTTTTAAAACCTCCCGTTGTGTTTTAGATAGATAGAGATAGATAGATATATACTTTATTAATCCCCAAGGGGAAATTTGTCGTAGCAGTAGCAGCACCAATAAACCCAACACACAAGAATTAAAAAAAATATATATATATATAAAATATAAAAAACAGGGATGAAAGATATAGAAGCATACAAAGCAAAATATAAAATAAAATATATATGTATATATACAACATATATGCATACACAATACACAATACTAATGACAAATTAAACTAAATATAAAAATTATTTATGTAACAAGTCGGGCCTTTCAGAATCAGAATCAGAATCAGAATAGTATTTGTTGCCAAGTAGGTTTACACCTACCTGGAATTTGTTCTGGTGTATAGGTGCAAACAGTGAACATAAAACATACAAACACAATAAGTACTACACAAACACAATAAGTACTATAATACAATTCAATTATAATACAATTATAATACAATTTCATCGCGTCTTACACGTCCATTCATTTCCACTCACTTACATTCCTTCTCTGTTAAACCTGTTCCAGACAGATGTCAAAACATGACAGGAAATATATTTCACGGCGGTTTTAAATAAATATAATATAATATAAATAAATGTTTTGGCTGCGATGTGATGTAGACATGAATCCTGCTCACATATTCTTGGTTTGTTAGCATTATATCTGGACAAATATTTGATGAATTGCCATGTGTACAGGCATTAACAGCTGTACTGTGTGTTTAGAGCTAAACACACACGGAGAACAAAGACGGAGAACATGACACACGATGCACCTGCACCTCGTTGTCATTGTGAACATGTTAGCACGCTGGTGTTAGCGACACCAGTATGTATACTTACTGCTGGTACAGTAATACTTACTCATGCCAGCCTGCCTTCAAACACTCAGGCGTCCTTATGAACAGTTAAACAGGTTTCGGCCGTTTAAAGGTTGTTTTCTTACTCGTTTCCAGAGGAAGTACGGAGTAACACTGAGCACTCGAGTTCACATCCGTTCTAAACTGAAAGAGGAAAACAAATAGATGGTGAACACCAAACCTCACCCACTCAAACATCTTCCCATTCTCCACAGGAGGCGTCTGCAGATGCACTTAAGGAGGGCCGACGCCGCCACTGAAAAGACTAAAGGGGATTTCACAGGTGCCCGGATTCCTAAACTCCCACGGGGCAAACTGCGGGGCTGTCTGGACCGTGACATTCCTCCTGCAGCATGTGGAAGATTCATTTCCCCTGACTAAAGGGCTTCGCCCCGAGCCCACGACCGACTCCACAGCAGCCGCTCAGGGTCAGCCGGGAGGTGAGCGGTCGAGTCCCAGGCAGCCGAGGTCAGCGGGGGTCACGCCACGACGACTGCTGCTCGTCCCCTCCAAGGATTCCCATCCTGTCCGACGGAAAGATGTCCGATACGCGAAAGCTTCATGCCTCAGGTGGGGTTTGAGGTTTAGTTCATATTCAGAATGTTGGGGACATTTGAAGCTAAATGTAGAATTGACATACAGAAATAAAACGTCGTCACACTGTCCAATGTGGACATTAAAACATGGTCTGACAAAATAATCATAACTCAAGGTCCATTTAAAGCCTTTCCAGAGCTTTCAACTGCAGTTTTTATCAATTAAAAGACACAAAAAATGCTGCAGGCTTTGACTGAAAATGTTATGTTAAAGTATGTTTACACTATATTTAGGTTAACATTGTGGAATTTATTAATTAAAAACGCCTTTATCTCACTTTTGTTGAGGTTTACTTTGGACTACAATTTTAATTAGATTTTGGGATGAATGCTTGACTTTTGTAGTTTCTGGATATTAATTGTATGTTATAGGCTACTAACTGCATTTTTAAAGATTTTAAACTCTAATGTTGTCTAACTTGAGAATAACCTGGAGCTTGTGATCACATGACCTTCAACCTGTTCTCGCTTTTTAAAACATGACACCCATCCCATAACTTGCAGAAAATGTTCATGGTTTAAGTTGTGGTTTAAGTTTAAGTTTAAGTATGAAGCCATTACCTCACGTGTGTAGTATGTATATGGTAAAACTCTGCAGAATAATGAAACTGTAAAAGCTTCAGTGGAATCTTTGATGCGTTTTATCTGTTTTAACATCTTAATAAAAACAGGAAATCCACAGCGAGTGAAAAAAATGAATCTCAAACAACATATTGTGAAGAAATCCATCAAACTATAACTCTAACGAATCCCAGAAACATCTGTTTCAAAAATCTTCAACCGCCGTCTGCTTCATGTTCTCTTTCAACACACCTGGAATACCACGGTCCCAATATCACGACTTCAAACTCAAACGAGCCCCTCTCCCCCCCACATGTTTTGGTCCGCCGTGTGAGAATCGAGAGCAGATTGCGTTGCAGTGATTTCACGCTCGACGTGGAGACACATTCCTCCATGTCAGCTCGGATCCAGCGCTCTAAATGCAGGACAGGCCGTAACCTGTTCGCAGCTCCCCTGACGTCCTGCTGCCTCCGTCGCAGCGTCATCCAATCACCCACCTCTGCTCGTTGTGCTTTTCTTTTTTTACTGGTCACACACCAAACTATTATGAGATGCATGAATTCCTCTGCTAAGCTTTGACCTTTAATCTTCACTAGTTCTTCAGCATACCATTGTTTTCTCTTTTCTTCTGTTTTTTTGACGCTTGTAAAAGAGCACCAGAAGTATTGAAAGAAGCTCTCCTCCACACACACACACACACACGCACACACACACACACAGAGTATGTTACAAAAAGAGTCACCAGACAGGACCACGGATTACTTTCCAGGTTTGTGTTTGAAGATGCGTTCACTCCTTCAGTAAAAGTCAACGCGCAGGTCCGGACACGTCGAGGTAATATTCAGGTTAAACACCGCGCCGCGTTTAAAAGATGCACTTTAGGTGTGTGAGTCTGTGAGTCACGGACTGATTTTCTCTGTTTGAAGCTCTCACATCTTTTGCACAAACATTTACTTTGTGTTCGGGACGCGTCGCCTGGGTCGACAGTCATACAGCAAGAATGTTCCTCCAGGTTCAGAAACACTTTTGTTTTGGGAGGAATGTAAAATGTTCCTTTTCACCAGGGGCGTCGTTAAGCCTATTTTAGGGGGGCTTCAGTCCCCCTAAAATGTTCTTCAGCCCCCCCAAATAATTTGGCATTATTGGCTTTAAAAGTTAGTACAGCCCATGAGTTTAGCTCAAAGTGAATGATGCACGGAGCGACCTGTAAGTCCAGGTCGTTACAGAATGTCGGTAGTTGTTAACGATTGTTAACGTGTCTCCATTGAGCGAGATTCGAAATACAAGAAACAACTATTGACATCTCTCTATTCTTTCCATTAATATATATTATTATAATATGTGTTTCCATTGAATGGTGTACTTGACACTGAACCAGTTCATCTGTATCTCAGTGATAGAGTCCAAAGGAGCATTAAATATCACTATGACCTTGAAATTCTGTCTTTAACGATGAATACCCCCCCCCCCACAAAAATAAATTGCCACCTGCAAACATAACCAGTCATAACTCCCCCCTTGGGGCTTAGCCCCCCTTTCTTTGAATTCTACAAACGCCCCTGCTCTTCACCCAACAGCAGAGATTATAATCCCATTTGAATGCCTAGTTAAAGGGACAGTGTTTAACATTTAGGGGGATTTATGGGCGGAAATGGAGCGTGATATTAATATGAAGGATTTTTTCTTTGGTGTAAAATGAACTTTGTTGTGATTTAGTGACCTTAGAATGAGCCGTTTATTTCTACACATGGGAGAGGGTCCTTCACTCAAGGCTGAACGCCATATTTCTACAACAGGGGGAAGAAAAAAACAACCTGATTCGGCGTCCCAACCATGGTCAGGAAACACAGTGAGGGGGATGGGGGGGGGGGGCACCGTTGTTTTAGTCTACAGGGATGACAAACAAAAACACACGGAAAACAGGAAACCTTCGCTGCTCTTGAGAACGGCACCTTCCGACTCCATTCACTGATACGCAAAGATACTGCTCGACAGTTTTCCAGAAACACATTTAGGATGCACACAGTCTTCTCAAAATATACTCCAGTCTTCACGGAAAACAACTGTTAGGTTTAGGCAACAAAAGAAACGTGTCTCGTAAAACATCCCGGCTGAATGACTCTGAAAACAGTGTCAACATCCTTCTAGACCGCTTTGTGTTTCTGTGCACTTCCACATTAAACGGCATGTGGCAACTTCCCACCTCTGCGAACATTTGAACGCATCATCTACTTTAACTTTAGCTATTTTGAGAAAAGGAATGTGGTTCTCTCTGCGGGGCGACTCAGAAACCATCAGAGCCTCAGCATGGACGACAGACGCACGACGTGTTCGGCGCTCCGAACGACTCTTTGTTCTTCGCGTTGCTCTGCGGTCCGCGCCAGAGCGCTGGATCGACCATAAAGGGTTCATTTGAAGACGTCTACGCCAACCGGTTCGCTTGGAGCTCCATCGCCGCACAGTGGGATTCATGCAATGCTAATTACTTGGCACCAGATTTGCATTCTGGCCTTTTAGCTCGTGGCTGATGACAGACATATTGACGGTGGTGGGGGAACGAACCCGTGACCCCTCTTGATATGGCACGACGTACAGTCCCGGCGATATGACTTCATTTGAGCGTTGTTATTGGTGGTCTCTTAACGATGAGGGGGGAACGTCGTGAGGACAAATGGAGGTTCGCATTCCTCCACTTCCAGCTCGGCTTGTAGGACTCGGTATCTGACACAAGATACACCATCAAAAGCTGATTTGCCACAGCGACCGCTGAAAGCGAGCCATGGAAATTTGCCGTACAGCGGCCAGTGTGGCTAAATGTGGTATTACTGGATAACTGGAACATTTTCAAGTCAGTTCTGATCAAATTTGTTCCATAACTCGTTTTAAATACAAGCACCCCAATGAGTCAGACAATTTGTAAAAGAGTGCTGCAGGAATTATGTTTTTTTTGTAGGCCAACCAGGAAATTAGTTAGAAGAAAAAAATCGAGGGGATTATTCCTTTGGATTTCAGATTATTGTCAGAAAAAAAATTCGTGGCAAACAAACGTTTATGATACTTACACCTTTTATTCATCAAGATACTCTTCACGAGGTAACACCATCTCTCTGGTGTCATCGTCTCCTCTGGTTATAAAAAAGAAGTCAGATTGTATTCTTTTCTTCTTTTCACTTGATTTATTGCAAACATATGTTCATGGTCTCGATCACTAGTTTCAAGTCTTCTTCTGTACAGTATAATATTTATTTCGTAATTCATGGTCCTTTTAGAGTAAAAGAGGCCGCCCATTTGTAGAAAAGCAAGATGGAGACACACAAAATGTTAAACTCAGGGCTTTAAAAAATCGAACAAACCAACGGGTGTCGTGACTACGTCCACTTTTTATATCCAATCTTTTCAAGAGAATGAATGTGAACTCTGGAAATCTTTCTATCCATTCCATATGAAGTACATGTGGCAGAAATATGCTAAACCGAAAAGAAAAAAATGAACACGATTGCTACACAACCACATGTATGAGTCACAGGGTTTGGCTTTCACTGATTCTTCATCATTTACTGTACATGACAAAGCTAAAGTTTTTTTTATTCTACTGTAACTCAAATGGAATTCTGTACCACAAGCACAAATGAACAGCTTCATTTTGAGTCTAATAGATAGTCTGTGGGTTTGGAGGCTGAGGTTTGACCCGTGGAAAGTGCTGCGTGTGGAGTTAACATCAGCATGTGCAGATGCTGCTTTCCAACCCACCGGTTGGGGAACAGCAAGCTCAAAGCTGTGGCTCTAAATCTCAATTTGAAGGGAATGGAAGTAGTTTCCTCCCAAAGAACGAGGGTGGATCCAGTCCAGTCTGTCCAAACCGAACGCTTGCTTTATTTGAAAACTTCATCCTGGGAACAGATTAAACACTCCCAAAAAATAAGAAGAAACAGATTCCACCCAAGAGGGAAATCATTTGCACCGTCTAATCACGCATGTCCGTAACCGTAATGCTTGTCATATGAATAAATGATGCTGCGGAATGTGAAAATCTGTTGTTTTCAGTGAAAATATACACGGGCCATGGAGACTAATCCCACAAGTTGTGTTGGCTCTCCAAACTTTCCCAGTCCAAGTTTTGAGTTACAACAAAAGTATCTTTCCCCTGCCAAGAAAGCCATCAAGATTTTCATCTCAAAATGTGTGGGCTGTCATTAAAGCCTCAGGCTCACAGTATCAGGGGCCTTGTTGCCTCCTGAACACAATCCTAACTTTAAACCTCTACCAGCCCTGAAACTTTCCCAGAAATATTTAAATACTAATGTCCTGGAGTCCATTTCTATTCATGGGTATTGTATTATATGGAAAAAGACATTCTCTTACAGTTTCTGTAAAGCCATGTTTTTTTTCAAGGATTTTTTATTAATTTTGACCGTCATTAGGTGTACGTATGATTTCTGCCATGCTAGCCTAGTGACTCTCTGGGTGGAACATTCAGTTTGGTCGGACATGAAATATCTCACCAATGGATTGCCATGAAATTTGATTCATGCATATACATGTCTCTTAACGTGTCAGAACTCGAGTGATCCCTTAACATCTTTAACATCCTTTAGCACCACTAGGGCGACCAGACGTCCTCTTTTCCCCGGACATGTCCTCTTTTTGAGACCTAAAAAATGCGTCCGGCAGGGATTCCAAAAACGTCTGGGATTTTGCTTCGTCGGATATTTGTGTTTCTCTGGGTCTATCACAAATTAGTATTTACCCCTTACAAGTTTTGGAAATGGCATCTCCCTTACGTTCCACCTTACGTGAGCTCTGACGGTATAGAGAGCAGTCATTGGTCGACCGATCTCAGGGTTGCCAGATACACGATAATTATCCTCCAAATACGATCATTTTGAGCCTTTGGTACGATACTTCACCGTTTCCAATCTGGCAACACGGAGCACCTCGCCGCCTCCACTAGTTGCATTGTTGTTTGTGCGGCATGTTATAAACTACAACCAGCGCCGCCGCTCCCATAGCGCACCAAGTCCTGAGGGGCTCCACGAAATAGGCAACAAAAAAATCCTCATAGTTATAATAATTATAATGCCGATATTATTTCAGTCAATAAATATTAGGCACCTTTTCGGCATATATATCACAAAGCCTAAAAGGCTCCGGTATGTAGCATCATGTTAGCATGCTAACCTGCTAAACTAAGATGGTGAGTAATGTAAACATCCAGCCTGCTCCCGTCGTTAGCCTCATGTTAGCATGCTTATGTTAACATTTAGCTCAAAGCACCACTGTGCCTCACTGACGTTTGTCATCCAGCAAATATGCCAGTCCAAGTTAAATAAATACATATTTGTAGTCACTTTAAGGCTAAAGAAAGCCTGGTTACGCACTGAAGTCACAGAACCCTCAGTCACTTCAGTCACTTCAAAGACACCACTTCAGTCGCTCGCAGCATTAATATTCTCTGAATGAAACACATACATGGCAGAATAAAGGGCCTCAGAACAGGAATAGTTGCTCCTGTGAGGCGCAGGAAGAGACCTGTTTTGCTAAGGCCTCAATCTGGAGCCGGTTTGCCTCGGAGCGGCCCGACCCAGAGCCGCCCGATCGCAGCGCTCTCTCTGCTCCGTCGCTGGAGGAGCATCTGGTTCTGTTTAGGTGCGGTGTTTATTCCACACGGCGTTCCAGGGGCTGTTTGTAAAGAGTTCGTGTGTCCGGAGTGTTCCACGAGGTCCCAAAGACGGGAGTTCAGCCACGAGATATCAAAACGTGAAACAGGTTTGTCTCGGAGCCCGCGGGTGGGAATACATGAAGCCGATCCTCGGCCGTCGGATAAGATCCCGTCCACCCTCAGGCTGCAAGTGTTTCCTTTTTGTCTCCTGGCTGCGTCTAGCTTAAAGGCAGGTGGTTTAATTCTGCATTTAGACCAGGAATTTCCTCATTCAGCCGAGCAATTAGGACCGGTAGCGGATAACACTACCATTTAAAAGCAGGCTTTCGCTTTAAGGGGGAGGAAATGGCACCGTTAAAGCCACCGAAATAGAAAGTGGACGGCGTGACACTTACAAAGCCGTAAAAAAAAAGAGCTGCACAGTTTATTTTTGAAGCGTTGTAACTGAAATGTGGACAAGGAAACCAGCAACATTCCCAAATGCTATTACCACCATCTCCACCGTCATCATTTCCACCTCCAGGCCGAACCATATTCCCAGTCGGCTGCAGCTCTACGCAGAACTCCCAGCCTATCGGTTTCCTGACCCAGTTTATCACAACCGCCACACTGATCACCCTGACAATTAGCAGGAAGCGGATGACCTCAGCCGGCTTCAGATCAGGCATTGTGACCCGCCGGCCGATTATCAGGAGCAGCTCGGATACAATGAAGTGTGCTTTTTTGTTGTTGTTGTTTCAAGAAAAGCTGAAACATATTTACAGGCGAGGATTGTTTACAGAACCCTGTGGTCTCCACATTTGGTGCCAGACTGGCTGAAGAAAAACAGGCTGACCTCGACGAGCCGGGAGCAAACAAACAATACTCTTTTCCACATATTGAGTGGAAGTGATTGGACGGAACCATTACAGGCAAACTGGTTAATTATTTAAGGGCCTGCCATGTTCCAATAATCTACAACACACTTTCTGGACAGACTAATTTAATCTAGTAGCCTACCTCTCCTTGGAAAAAGAGGTAGTGTTGAAATGGAAAACTTCTAATTTAATTATTCAGTTTAACACACACACACACAGTCATAAATAAGAAACAAGTGACTATCTCTTTCAAGGAGATTCTTCTTGAAATCAACTATATATTCAATACAACTATTTCCCCTACAATTACCGGAATATGAAATCTAAAGTTATGTAAAATACAAACAAACATGATATTTTATATCTCTCTTTCTTGTCCACCCTTTCCTTTTTTTAAATGATCTGAAATTATGCAAATCCTAATTGGGAAGCTGAATGCTGGGTACTTCATACTCTGATAATGCATGACTATTTATACAGGATGGCCTTCCACATGTGTTACATTAAATTAATTAATTAAAACCTAAATGGAAGTAGACTTTAAGAAACCGTTGTTAGGCGTTAGTAGGTATTGTTTTAGGTTTTTTTTACGACATCAAAGGTTCGCATTAATTCTCACTGGTAGAAGAAAAAGAGTCGGACAGACCGACTAATGTGGTCGTGTTGAGGGAGGAGTTAGTCGACAGGTGCTTTGAAGCCGAAGGTTTGATCACTGAAGTATTATATTGATGGTGGGAGGAGCTGAGGGGGAGGGGGGGGGGGGGTCACATAGCGACAGCCGGAGGGGAAGTGGCTTCCAGAGAGGAAACAAGGGCCCAGCTAATCATTGCCTCGTGTGTGTAAAGAGGAGAAACTCTGAGTGACGGCTCCCATGTAAACAGTATGTCACAGTATGTTCTCCCATGTAATGAGGTGCTTTGTACGTTACCTCATGTGTTTAGATTTACTTCTGGTTCAATTCTACATGAAATAAACTTTTTTTCAAACTTTTTTAAATGTCACTGAAGTCATTTACTTTTGCATTACTGTAAAAACACAGTTTAATGAAGTAATACTGCAGAAATACTGTAAAGTTACCTGTATATATATATATTTATATATACTGTATATATGTATATATGCTGTCACAATGACTTTCTGTAAAAGTAATGCAACTATAACCCTTTAAATAATTTCCTATTATTTCAAAGTATTTTTTCTAGCATTACGTACTGAGACATTTAAGAAGGAACGTTTCCTCAGTCATGATTTGCATTGCAAAAATAAGAAAAACAAACAACAACATCCACATGAATACGTAAGTTAATAGAACATGTGTTATTATATTTCTATGGTTTGTGTATTTAAACTTAGAAGTGTTTTATATTCTTCATACAGGAGCATGACACAGGATTGTAGTGAGACTCTTGCTGCTGCTGTTGAACAGTGATGAACCCATTTACACTCAGGGCATCCTTTACTGGCTTATGATGAAACGAGATTCTTCTGGAAACCTGGCCCAGCAGTTTGTTCCAGGTCATTAACATAAAAAAAACAACAGAAAACATTTTCAGAAATCAGAATCAGAATCAGAAACAGGTTTATTGCCAAAGAATGTTCATATTAAAACACAAACAAACGAGGAACTTTTTTTGGCGGAAGGTGCAAGAATAATTGATCCAGACATAATGTAGACACCAGATACGGTTCACACCAGGTGGGTGGCTCGCCCACAGGTAGCTGTTGTCCTTAATTAGCCCATTACTGGATGACAGAGAAACAGGCTGGCCTGCAGGGTTTTAATAGCTCATTAAATTCCCTTTGTTGATCTTTGCATCCCACCAACCAGATACCATAAAGCACATTTACAACGCGGCACAGAGCTACACATGAAATAAACAGTTTCCAGGACTGTAATTACAGACACATCTCAGCAGTGTGGATGCTCTCTTCAGAAGCGTGATGGATCAGCGTGAGCGAGGCGGGTAAACATCGTGTTCACCTGCTACATCGTAAACATGCTCACGGTTTCAAGTTCAGCGGAAACAATACGGTGTTGTCTTCTGACAACGCAGAGTTCAGACCAGGAAGCAGAAGCAGAGTTGTAGTCGCACGCCCTTCTGTGCACTTCCATTTCGAGCAGTTAGAGTTCGCCGCCCATAACTCTCTGGAGACTGCGTCCGCCCCACGGCCACTTCAATTCATGAAATCAAAAGTAATGTCAGGTTGTAATAGTTTATTTTGATATTGCACATGTGCAGAGGAAGTCTTATGCTTTAAATGAATACATATAGAAAGATGTTATAATAGGAAATATTAGGGAGAATATTGATATTGTTATAAATGTGTTATGAAGCATAGGGGTAATGTTTACTCTATGCAAATGTAAATGGAAAGAATTAATGTATGTTGCATGAGAGTGACTGTATGTTCGTATTATAGATTGTCGAAGCCGGTTGAAGCCCGTGAAGTGACTTTATTTGCAGACAAGTTAAGACGGGACTTTTATTGTGAAAATACTTGTTTAGTGACTGGACCGGAAGTGACGTTTTGACCCGGTGTTCATGACATTCGACCCCTCCATTGTTCTCGCGGGACTTTGAACCAACCGGAAGGTGTTAAAGGCTGGACTCACCTTTGAGAGTGAGCGATTGGCTGATTTTGAGACGAATACTCTGTACTGGAGAAATATCTTTCTCTTTCGTCGCGGCCCCGCGTGCTTCAGGCTGGATCCCGAGGAGCCGGGACCATCACGAAGACCACCATCGTGAGCCTTGATTGTTTTGTTTACTTTTCTTGCCATTAAATGTTGTTCACTTAATTCACACGCATCTGGAGCCTGATTCCATCATCTGCGAAGTGCCCAGTTTCAGTTTACCCTGATAGTAACCAGAAGACTTCCTCCCCGGAGTCTTTGTGTCTTCTCGTCTTATAGGGTCCATTGGACTCGGCTGTGTCTGAAGCTGGTCCTGGCTCCTAGGTCCTGCCTCCTTGTCCCTGCTTCCTGCATCCAGCCCCTGGCCTCCTTCCCCGTGGCCCTGCCTCTTTGTTTGTGCCTCCTGCCTCAAAGGCCCGGCCTCCTGCCATTGCTCATTGAATGTGTTGAACGAGATGAACTCTGTAACGCTGTTCAACTGGTCACATGACATCTATTGCTTCTGTCCTCCTCTCTTGCTCTCCTGAAGGTTTCTTCCCTTTGTTTTCCCTGTGAAAAGTTGTTTTCCTGATCCGATGTGAGGTCAAATGTCAGGGATGTCGTGTGTGTACAGATCGTAAAGACCTCAGAGGCAAATTTGTGACTTTGGGCTACAGAAAATAAATTCTCACGTCTCGTCATGTTGATATTAAGTCAGATGACGAACACTCAAAGCAGCGTAACCGGGACAAATAACACGGGGAGCCAATCAAAAGCCCGGAGATAAACTTTACTGATAAACACCTGACGAGACTGCAGCTTTGACTCAACGCCAGGATGCTGTTTCATCACGTACCTGGAATGTCCCCTCAGGTGTGTTTTCCTGCTTTTGAAACAGGGACCTTCCTTTGGTGTTTCGCTTCATCATCACTCAGCCGTGTGTCTGGGTCCTTCCAAAGATAAGACTTCTTCTAATGGGAAAGGAGAGGATTTACGACGGTAATAAACTCCATTTTGGGACTTGTTGAAAGTATTAATGTCTGAGATAAGTGCTTTAGAAAAGTTAATCTAGCTTCTTGATACAAATGAGTTTTTTCTTGAGTAGTTGATCGTGTTTTCACCTCGGCACTCGGTTCGACTGAGCTTTGTTCAAACACACAGGACTTCTAGTCAAGATGTCATCGTGTGTATGTAAATATATGTAAAGTGATCACATAAGTCTGACTGGATCACATGAAAATATGACAAAATTTAAGCGAGAGACATTAACAATGTGTTTATTTGTCCCAATGCTGCAGCAGAAGAAAATCTTTCGCATAATTTTCAAGAACAGCAGGCAGTTGTTTTCAGCAGAAAAGATTACAAAAAAGAAAAAGAAAGTGTGGAGTGGAGCATTAAGCAGATAAAGAGCCAGATGGTTCCCTCGGGAGTTGGTGGAGACCAAAATTGAGTTTAAAAGAGAGAGAATAATGGACTTATTTTCATCAGGTGACCAGAAACACGACTTAAATATCATATATTATCACATTATATCATATTGCATCAGCTGGATGTGAAAACATGCAACAGTTTGCTAACAAGTTTGTCATATCAACTTTATAGGGTGATAATATGTCAATGTTGTGTTTACGTCTAGTTTCGGTTGCCCCCTATTCAATGCAGGTTTAAAGTTACTAACCGGGGCCATTTAAAGGGCCAGTGTGTCGGATTAAAAAATATCTGCTGGCGAGGTTGCAGATTGCAACCAAGTATAACTTTCGTCAGACAACGCAAACAAATCCCTCTGGTACCATTGTGGGGTTTGTCCTCTCTGGGCTACTGTAGAAATGGTGCTTCATGGCGGTCTCCAGGAAGAGGACCCACTCCACATGTAGATATGAAGGGCTAATTCTAAGCTAACGAAAACGGTCTAATTGTCTGGTGAAGATGCACTAAAGACAACATACGCTAAAAGCAAATGAGGAAATTTGATTTGAAGACTTTTAAACATTATTTGCATGTTTTAAAAATCAGCAGGCGACTTGCAAGCATTAGTAAAGACGTTACTGAAAATCTTCCGTGGATACACGCTTGATTTTCAACCTATTGGCTCTTTGAATAAGTAACTCATCTGCTGAAAAGACAATTTCCTTCCTGAGAAGTTATTGGAAAGTTGGAGCTAATGTGCAGGACGACAATACGTCTTCCCGATGGATTTTAGAAAGCGTAAGCAGTTTGTGGCTGACGTGTTATAAACGTTGTTTATCCGGCGAGGCGAGCCTCCTGCTGGCTTCACTTATGGAGGCAGAGTCACAGCGTGAGGCACGCGGGGAACCATAACTCTTCATTTCGCTCTTTGCTTCTGACGAGCAGCCAGGAAACTTCCATAATTACGCTCTCGCTCTTATGAAGCCTGTTGCTCATTTGTACGAAGCTCACGCAAAAAAAAACTCTGGGAGAATCAAGTCGCTCGATGCGAAGGTCTTCAGAAGCGACGTGACACGGAGTTTCTTTCAAACGGGCCTGTTGGAGAATTTGAGTTAGAAGGTTTGGAATTGGAAAGTCTGGATATATTTCTGTGACACACAAGTCAGAACAATACCATCACCAACTCTATTGTAGCAAGACCCAGTGTGTGTGTGTGTGTGTGTGTGTGTGTGAGTGTGTGTGTGTGTTTGTGTGTCTACATGAAGGAAAAGGCAATCCTGTCCAATCATTGGCTCTTTCGTTTTTGTTTTGTTCTAATGGTCATCCGGTGATGGAACTGCAAATTTAACTGGGATTTCTATTTGTGAGCGTAATGACAGGTGAAATGAGAACGTGGAGACATCGCAGACCATCTGGAACAAAGAAAAGTGAGAGCTGTTCCCCCTTCCTGCGTCGCCACCATTTTGTTTGTTTTCCAAAAGGCTTTAAAGAGGCTTCTGAAAGCTGACGATGAATAATTTAAAAAGCGATTTCCCCCGATTCTCGCAGCTTCGTTGATTCATGACACTTACTGCAAATGATATGAACGCAATTATCTGCCCACGCTGAGGCGCATACAAAACATTTGTAGCACCAAAACAAGAACTTAAATGGATTTATTCGCTCAAGAATTTCATGCCGAACAAAACTGAGAATCCCTGTGGAACAAAAAAAACAAAAAAAATTGTGCAGAAGATAAAGTTGAAGCTGGGAAACATCAATGAACGCAGCTGTAAAATATATATTAAACAGAAAAAGCTGTTGAACCCCTCAAAGCAGAATAACTTAACTCTACAATCTCACAATTAGGAAGCGCAGAATTTGGCAGAACAGTGGCGCTCCCGTCTGACTCGGTGCATACAAAGTGCCTGTTTATGCTTCATTCTCTTCCGACAAAAAAAATCCCCCTTTTTCTTGTTTGGTCTGATGCTCCGTGTTTTTTTTAAAATTACTACGTTCATTAGCTGCTGTGGCAGAAACAGGAAGCCATTCTGTTTCTAATTAAAATAAACGATAATCGTGGCCAGCGTGGGAGCAACACTGGGGTGTAGATTCGTCTCTCGTGTACTTTTCAAGATGATAGTTAATATTTTGACCGCTATAGTAAAACCTAAATGTTACAGTGTTGTCACGTGTTCCCTACTCTGCCCACCAAACTCAACCCAAAGCACATTTGTTCACGCTGAAGATGTAAACCTATCAAATAAACGGTTTAATTCATTTAAGTGGGTAAGTATATTCCTTTAAGAGATGACCACGTCAGATATAAACTCTAATAAATATAACATTTGATTGCTCAGACATTCATGAACTCCACAAGGATGCTGCATGGGGAGTGGAGATTTTGAATGTCTCAAACTATTCGACTGCCATGCCACATTTTTATTGGTTCCCGTACTCTGGCAAATGACCAAATACCTGCAAACCACCTGCACAATAACACACCCTGCCCTCAGAATGTCTGACATGACCTCTGAAGCGCCTTTCATCACTACCAAGCATGAAGAAACACCTTGATGACATTAATCACGCTGGAAACCCTTTGGGGGATGATTTGAGCGTATAACATTCCACTCATACGTGAAAATCTTAGCCGAAAGGTTAAAAACAAGCTCAAACTACGTGACACACAGGATCAAAGCCGCGCTACTTTAACCACGCTGGTATTTCATCGCGTCTGTCAATCTCTTCTCAAGATTACCGTCTGCGAGTGAAGCCGTTTGACTTGGACCGAGCTCTCTGGATTCCAACGGTGACGTTGGGAGACACATAAGGACACAGAGACGACAACAATGGCTCCACAGTTTATCTACGGCAGCTCGGGCTGGACGGCACACCGCGGAGAACCAATCACGAGCTGGCGCTGGCATGTCTCCCCGGTCCCAGTGGGAGATGATGTAATCAGATGGTGATGTAAATGAGGGCCACAGTGTAAACGTTAGCCCTGCACCACCACGCCCCTGATGTCAGATATGAATGAACCTGCGCTCTGTCAATGTCACACGGCCCACAATTAGTGAGTCTAACAAACCATCAAGTCTCCCCCTCAGAGTGCTGAGTCAGCGTGGATGACCCGCCGCGTCCTCGGGTGAAACAATACTTATTTATTCACTCGCGGTTACGCCACGTGGGACTTCCAGTGAAACGTGGGACGCACAAAACGTTCTGTGGAAGAGATGTAACTTATTTAACGGTATCAGCAAAACATTTACATTATGTATGCGTGTGTGTATGTACTAGGGTATGCAAGTATGTGCATATACAGGACTGTCTCAGAAAATTAGAATATTGTGATGAAGTTCTTTATTTTCTGCAATGCAATAAAAAAAACAAAAATGTCATGCATTCTGGATTCATTACAAATCAACTGAAATATTGCAAGCCTTTTATTCTTTTAATATTGCTGATTATGGCTTACAGCTTAAGAAAACTCAAATATCCTATCTCTAAATATTAGAATATCATGAAAAAGTATACTAGTAGGGTATTAAACAAATCACTTGAATTGTCTAATTAACTCGAAACACCTGCAAGGGTTTCCTGAGCCTTGACAAACACTCAGCTGTTATAAATCTTTTTTTTAACTTGGTCTGAGGAAATATTAAAATTTTATGAGATAGGATTTTAGAGTTTTCTTAAGCTGTAAGCCATAATCAGCAATATTAAAAGAATAAAAGGCTTGCAATATTTCAGTTGATTTGTAATGAATCCAGAATGCATGACATTTTTGTTTTTTTAATTGCATTACAGAAAATAAAGAACTTCATCACAATATTCTAATTTTCTGAGACAGTCCTGTATATGTCTATATGTATGCAGGTTTTTGCATGTATACCCGTGTTTTATATATATTTTCATTTTTATTTTTTATTATTCACTTGTTAATTTTATGTTTTTGTCTGAGTACCAGTGCATACGTATGTGTACACATTTTCCTGCATGTGCATATCTCGAAAGCCGATAAAAGATTTGATCACAAAAAAAAGCAATACATTTCCTGTGTAAAGCTTATTTATGTGTAAAAAAACTACAACTCGTGATTTGGTTGTACGTTGTTGTTATTTTCTTCTATTTGTATCCGTTTTATGTTGAGTTTCATGTAGTTCAATGATAAGCTGTCAAACTAGCAATATGAAATGTCATTTTACTAATAGATAAAAGGATCATACTGTTAGATTTGTATTTTTTACTCTCATTAACTTTAAATTACATTATACTCATTTTTCAAAGCATAACTTAATTTATTTTAAAAATAATTCCCCTATTGATTCCCATTTTATTTTAACACATAATTGAAATAAACTCAGAGATGCACCTTCCTTGTTCTCTCACCATCTGTAGAATCCAGTCATCTTTATTTGCTCTACTAAGATATTTTTGAAATTTTATTTGAATGTTTCTGAAGTCTGACCTATCCGAGCCCTCGAACACACAAAGAAATATGATTTTTTCGCAATTTCCCGTGCTCCCAATCACATAACCATACTAAATAAACTACAGCGAGACTAATGTTACATTAAATCTATCTCTTTACGTTGTAAAGTAAAAAATAAAATGGCACGCTTAACTCTACATGAACAGAAAATAAAGCCTGCTTTGAAAAAAAGTAAATCCATCTGAAAACGCAATTTAATCGTCGTATGGAAAAGAAAACAAAAACATTGTACATTTGAACTAAAGTTGCTTTTCTTCTGCTCTGCACGGTGTTCCTCGCCTTATTGCTGAAACCCAGTTCCTACCTTTAGACCTTTAGCAGCAGGACTAACGCTCGACCCCGAGGCCCTCGAGACATTTCATCCAGCGCTCTATTCTTAGCTTCTCTCCGGAGCGGGTGGGACACATTTAGAGGGACGGCATCAGACACAAACATTGAGCCTTTGTGTGAGCGCATGAGGGCAGACGGGGCGGGGCGGCCCCTTCACTCAATACCTCCACTCAGGGCCGTGGGCTTGGCCTCAGCATTGGGAGGAACACTGCCAGTACATTCTGCACAATTATTTATGAACAGGGAATTCAAATTAAAAAAATATTGGTGGGGACAATTGTGTCTTTCCCCAAAAGTTGGTAGCTAACTGGCACATTTACAGAAATGCCCCTTATTAAATAAACCAAAATATGGACCATATGCAAACCTCCGCCGTTGCCTCCACTGTGCTGCCCTTTTTACTGTTAAACACCACAACCTGTCCACGAATCCTAAAAACATCTTTACAGTTAGTTCCTGTAATATTGATGACGGGTATAGTGCAGATACTATTATACACAGTAACTTACTGCATTTATTATATTTCCTTACCAAACGTTGTACTTTGTATCGTCTCAGATTGCTGACTCTGTTTTTGTCTCCTGTCATTTATTGAATTTATTTTCTGTGAGCAGCGTTGTGTTATTCGACCCTTTACCTTTTGATCACGTCGCCCGGTGTTCGGCGTGTGCGTCCACCTTTTGAGCTGAACCCACAACACAGCAGCTCTTTATTGGATTACGGTGAAATTTACACTCCAGCAACCCGAGCCGACACCGTAAAGTTTCACTAAAATAAACCAGTTAGAGTCCTCATGCTCGAAGCCTTTCTCCCTTTTGTCGAGTTAAAAAGGAAACACACTGTTTCAGAACAGGAACACACATCTAAGTTTATTTGTTACGTTCGAACTAAATCACAGTCTGATTATAATTGATATCTTTTTATATCTGGAATAACTTCCACACCTTTTTGCATGATTCATCATCTGGATGCTAACTGATGAAGTCTTTGAGCAACATGATACACCGGCTAGAGATAAGAAGTCTGCTTCTACGTCGGTCTAAAAAGGTACAGGACTTAAAAAGTGCTGATATGCGTGTACTATAACTCTATATTGTCCTAATCAGGCAATACAGAGTAAATAAATTCATATAGAGTCGTGCATCCATTCCCTCTAAGTGCACTTGAGCACTGGAGATTAAAAGCACGACTATTGCCACTCAGGTGTCATATAATGATAATAAGTGGAGCTGTCATATATATAAATATAGCGTGGTTGTATTAACACCAGCACTGAAGAGTTGTCTAGTACCAGGAATTACTCCGATTCATTGTCTAATCCTTGAAGACTTCCCACACCCACACACACGCGAGCTCTTCTCGGTAAAACCTAATGCAGCTGGCACATGCCGCCATCTCTGCCTGCGGAGACACAACACACGGGAAGGCAGACATGTGGGAGGACGGCGAGTCCGTCCGTATCGACGGCGGAGCAGCTCTCCGAGAGGGAACGCTCGGAGGAGCTTTTCCCAGCCTTGACGACGTGCGTCGACAGGATTTATAATCCTCCCGGCAAGACGGTTACGAGCGCGGTAATCTCTCCTTCGTTGGAGACGACGCCAACGACACGATCCGAGGTCAAACAACACCTGCGGGGGGGGGGGGGGGGGTCAGATTGATCACTCGGGTGTTTATGTTTACACTCGCCGGTACTCCCTGTATCGGTTTCGACTGGCATGCGAGAGTTTTGGGGAAGTGGAGTTTTTAAGTTTCTGCACTTTGGACGAGGTGCCCGAAACCCAAACATCTCTCATAGGGAGGGTCAATATTGGCCTTTTCCCCCCTTTTTCCTTTTCCTCTCGACGCAACTGTCTGGAGCCTCTTTGTCTACTTACAACAGCAACGTGTCCTCAGTCTCATCCTGTTTTGGTCCTGAAGCGGATCGTGCGATGCGAAAGATTTTTTTTTAGTTTGCGGGATACGGTCGAGGACTCAGTCGAGGACTCTGACGTAGACTCAACGCAGATAATCAAAGCCACCGCGCTCAAGGACGCGGCGCCCGACGAGGCGTCTTCTGGCCCGCGCGACCCCTTTGCCCTCTGCTGAGTTATGACACGAAGACGACGCGGCGGGATTTAAGCTTCTCTTTCGATATCGTGCCCCTCGTGTCAGCGTCGCTAGCGCAGCAGGACGGATGGAAACGAGAGGAGACCGAGAGAGATTCACTGCAGAGCTGCGAGCGGCAGATCAGAGGGTTGACGTGTAACGTGAAAAAAGAAGCACACAGTCAGTGCTTTTCTTTCGTTTATGTATCTGAACCCATGTGCTTCAGATCAATGTCCTCATAATAAAGCATTTTGACCAGTAAAAACATGGAGAAATTGTTCAATTTAGCCACGATAAGCAGAAAATGTCCGACATGGCTTCAGGATCACCGGCAGTGAAAAGGCTTTGTCTGTTTTCATAACCTGGAACATGAGTGGCTCAAGACGACACACATTTCAAACTATACACTATCATTATTATTATATTATCTTATTTCTCTAACCTTCCCCTCAGCTCTTCGTGTTTTTCTTTCAGCTTATTTTTTTTTTCTTTTCATCGCACCACTTTAATATTTGTTTGCTCCATTCGCACTGCTCTTATCAGCAAGTTTCACTCAGATAAACCCACTTTACACTTTATGCCAAACAGCAAATACAGCAGATAGTCAGTGACCAGCTGCTGAGCGGAGTTGAGCAGCTCAGTTGCAAGACACAGATATTTACTTCAGGAAGAGAGAGAACATTAAACCCACGTTGACCAGGAGGACAGGAACAGGACCGCCATGTCTGCTGCACTCTGAGAAATAAAGGCGCTCACTAGAACTGTATCGGCTTATTTGGTGTATCCCCATAAGATAACCAGGTTCCACCTGGAACCCTTTCTGAGGGTTCAAGAACCCAACATCTGTGAAAGGTTCTTCACAGACCCCCCAAATGAAAAGTTCTACAGAGAACCCTTCTATAGTGTAATGGTTCTACCCAGAGCCTCTAATGAAAGGTTCTACAGAGAACCCATCTATAGTGTAATGGTTCTACCCAGAGCCTCTAATGAGAAGTTCTACAGAGAACCCTTCTATAGTGTAATGGTTCTACCCAGAGCCTCTAATGAAAGGTTCTACAGAGAACCCTTCTATAGTGTAATGGTTCTACCCAGAGCCTCTAATGAAAAGTTCTACAGAGAACCCTTCTATAGTGTAATAGTTCTACCCAGAGCCCCTAATGAAAGGTTCTACAGAGAACCCTTCTATAGTGTAATGGTTCTACCCAGAGCCCCTAATGAAAAGTTCTACAGAGAACCCTTCTAGAGTGTAATGGTTCTACCTAGAGCCTCTAATGAAAAGTTCTACAGAGAACCCTTCTATAGTGTAATGGTTCTACCCAGAGCCCCGAATGAAAGGTTCTACAGAGAACCCTTCTATAGTGTAATGGTTCTACCCAGAGCCCCTAATGAAAGGTTCTACAGAGAACCCTTCTTCAGTGTAATGGTTCTACCCAGAGCCTCTAATGAAAAGTTCTACAGAGAACCATTCTATAGTGTAATGGTTCTACCCAGAGCCCCCAATGAAAGGTTCTACAGAGAACCCTTCTTTAGTGTAATGGTTCTACCCAGAGCCCCTAATGAAAGGTTCTACAGAGAACCCTTCTTTAGTGTAATGGTTCTACCCAGAGCCTCTAATGAAAAGTTCTACAGAGAACCCTTCTATAGTGTAATGGTTCTACCCAGAGCCCCCAATGAAAGGTTCTACAGAGAACCCTTCTATAGTGTAATTGTTGCACCCAAAGCCCCTAATGAAAGGTTCTACAGAGAACCCTTCTATAGTGTAATGGTTCTACCCAGAGCCCCTAATGAAAAGTTCTACAGAGAACCCTTCTTTAGTGTAATGGTTCTACCCAGAGCCTCTAATGAAAAGTTCTACAGAGAACCCTTCTATAGTGTAATGGTTCTACCCAGAGCCCCCAATGAAAGGTTCTACAGAGAACCCTTCTATAGTGTAATTGTTGCACCCAAAGCCCTCTCTGGAACTCTTGAAGTTTTATCCAGAACCTTTCCATCTTCTAAGGGTGCTAACCCCTTTTATACTCCAAAGAAAAGGGTTATAATTGTTCTAGGAAGAACCTCAGTCCTTCATGGAGAACCCTTTTGGAACCCTTATTTCTAAGACTGATGTGTAAACTGTTCACCATTTCACTTCCAGAAGGCGAAACGATTCCAGTGTCGTGTGTACAGATTGTTCTGTTACACCCAAGTGTAACAGAACAATCTGTTCACAGGTTGACGCACAGACTACATTTACATGTACGCGCCTCAGACAGCCGACATCTTTTGACTTCACATATTTCCACAGTTCCTGCATTTGGCTGGAGGCGTTATCCAACACCTTTAGATTTCTGGATAAGGGTTTACACTTCTGTTTCCCAAAACACTGGCGCTGCTGTTCAGGGGTATATTTCTATCTTTCTGTCCCAGGTCAGTGGATTCAATCAGGGGATCAGCGGTTCAATCCTCCCCTCCGCTACAGCCCTATAGTCGATGTCTGCTTGAGCGAGACACTTAACCCTGAATTGCTCCCCGTCGTCTACCCGCGTGTCTACGGTGCTTTGGATAAAAGCGTCAGCTGAATGTAACGTAATGCACTTAACTCCCAACTCACTTATTCAGAGAATGTTTTTATTGCAGTCGTAAGAGGTGAGGTGATGGGAGTTGAAATGGTGGTGGGTGGGGGGGGGGGGGGTCACACTTTAATATCCTTCAGATACCACACAGCCCTAATGACCCACCTACGTTCAGCATGCAGGCACCGGACCATTAACCTGCGCTCGCTGACATTCAGACATGAGCCGGTGCAGAATCGGTGGTTGGCGATCCCGAGAGTTAACAATGGGGGGCCGAAGCAAACATACATGCACATTCCATGCAGTGGGGGTGGAGAGGAGATGAAAGGGCCGTGGGGTATGGGGCTGTTTGTTTTGTTGCCTCTGCTCGGCCTCCGGCTCTGTGACCTCCGCGGCCGGGAAGGATCAGTGATTACAATCAACACTAATCCCCGATACACACCAACAACAGATATTCTAATCCCCGCTGTGGCAATCCTTGTGCGAGATGCCCCGGACAAGGTGATTTATGACTCGGGAACAACCGGTGACCTGTGCCGGGACGAGACAATAACCCCGTTGACAGAGCTGCCGATTTCAACCAAAAGGTAAACATCTTTATTCTGTCAGGTTCTTGTGACGGGGTGAGGCTCAGAGTGACAGGCTGGACGCAATATAAATAACAACAAAAAAGCACTCTTTAATGAGGGAAAACAGTTTATAAAAACACAAGGTCCAAAAGGGGCAGGCAGGGTCAACAGGCAGAACCAGGAACACGGACAGGACGACGGGAAAAGGACAGAGAACTAGAGACGACAATCCAACAGGAGACAAGGGAAAGACTGACACAATATATAGGGGGGGGGGGAACACAGGTGTACGACATCAGACACTAACGAGACAAGAGTGGCTGAGGGCAGGTGCAGGGAATTAAACAATTAAGACAGAGAAGACACAGAGGAGACATAGGAGACACGGAACACAGGAGAAACAGAACAGGGTGTTACATATTCGTGTTAATGGAGCTTTTGGATGTGCGGCTCCGTTGAGGAAGTAACAATCGCATCTCTCGCAGCGCATCGCCCGACTCTCGGGTGACGGTGGCTGAGAAAAAAGGTTTTTGTTCAAGGTGTCCTGTGTTTGAGCACTCACCATCAGTCACGGGGCGACTTCTGGCTCAGGAGCTTTTCACCGACACACTTTAACCTTGACGAGCCAGGCGACACATATTATTAAAATATGGTGGTTATTAATATCCAATCCAATCCAATCCAATTTATTTATATAGCACATATTAAAAACAGAGGGTTTAACGAAGTGCTTCACAGTAAGCATAGCATAATAATAAAATATAATATTACAGTAGTAGATAAAAGGCATACAAACAAAATAGAGAGAAATCAATACAAAACATAGCTCAAACTGACTCGAAAGCGAGGGAAAAGAGGTGGGTCTTCAGACGGGACTTAAAGGTTTGGAGGGTGGGCGACAATTTGACCTGGGGGGGCAGGTCGTTCCAGAGCCTGGGGGCTACTGCTGAGAAGGCCCGGTCTCCTCTGGTAATTTTCTTAGTTTTAGGGACTACTAGGAGGAGCTGGTCAGCCGATCTCAGACCCCTTGAGGGGGTGTACACCTGTATGAGGTCAGAGATGTACTGAGGCCAGCCCATTAAGCGCTTTAAAAACAAACAATAAAATCTTAAAATGAACTCTAAAGTGGACAGGAAGCCAATGGAGGGAAGACAGGACTGGGGTGATGTGATCGTACTTGCGGGTTCCTGTAAGCAACCGAGCCGCAGCGTTTTGCACACGCTGCAGGCGGGCCAGCGAAGTCTTGTTTAAGCCGGCATAAAGTGCATTACAGTAATCTAAACGCGTAGAAACAAATGCATGAATTACACGCTCAAAATCAGAAGCGGATAAAACCGGTTTAATTTTGGACAGCAGCCTCAGGTGATAAAAACTGGACTTAACCACAGAGTTTATCTGTTTATCTAATTTAAAAGCACTGTCGATTTTAACGCCCAGATTAGAGACCATGGGTTTTGCATACTGTTGCAGGGAACCCAGGTCAATGGAGGGGACATCGCCATTTGGTCCAAACACAATTACCTCCGTTTACTCTCATTTATGTTTAAAAGTTTCGCCATCCAGGCCTTTATGTCATTGAGACAGTCAACCAGGGGCGTCAGAGAGCAGATGCGTTTCTTTAGGGGTATGTATATTTGGGAGTCGTCCGCATAAAGGTGGTAGGAGACGCCATGTTTTCTAAAAATGAGCCCAAGGGGGAGAAGGTATAAGGAAAATAAAATGGGCCCTAAAATGGAACCTTGGGGAACTCCACAGGATAGGGGGGCAGAAGACGATGCGAAGTCACCAAGCCTAACAGAGAAAGATCGCTGGGACAGGTAGGACCTGAACCACTCTAAGGCAGTGCCCCTGATACCCACACAGTGCTCTAGGCGAGAGATAAGAATGGAATGGTCAATCGTATCAAAAGCAGCTGTGAGGTCTAAGAGCATTAAGATAGCAGAGTCACCAGAGTCTGTAGTGACCAGGAGGTCATTGAACACTCTTAGAAGGGCAGACTCAGTACTGTGAAGCGCTTTAAAACCGGATTGAAACATATCGAAAATATTGTGTGCATGTATGAAAGACTGCAGCTGTAAGAGTACGACTTTCTCCAATATTTTTGAAATATAAGGAAGTTTCGAGATGGGTCTGTAGTTAGAGAAGACAGAAGTGTCCAGATTTGTTTTTTTTAACAGAGGTACCACAACCGCTTGTTTGAAATAAACTGGCACAGAACCGGACTCTAGGCTGCTATTTATAATAGTATGGACATTAGAACCAATAGTGTCCCATATCTCTTTGAAAAGTCGAGGAGGGACTGGGTCTGTGGGACAAGACGATGGCCTCAATTTAGTAACAATGTCACAGAGAGATGACAACGACACTGGTCCAAACTGTTGGAAGACAGCGGCGCATATGATATCAATGGAGGGGTCGAAAGAAGGTGGTGAGATACTGGCTCTAATAGTGGAGATCTTGTCAATGAAATAGCAGAGGAATTTTTCACATACCTCAGTTGAAGCTTCAATACAAGTGAGTAAAGGAGAGTTTAGCATCGCATCAATAGCACAAGTCACGCCCCTGTACGCCCGCCCCATTGGTTGAGACGGGTCAGCTGCGGGGTGTTTATTTTCTTCTGTTCAATACATGTTTACAATCACGACTTGTATTGACGTGGATTATATTTATTGTCAACCCAAGCAGAAGGGAAAATCTGATTGTGGCCATAAACTCAGCCCTCACTGACCTTGCTCAAAGGCACAAAAGACCAGCTGTGACGGACCGGCATCCAGCCCCCCTGTGAGTCCTTGATCTCTGGCTCTGGCTAATCACAGCAAAGTTGAACCAGCGCTGACAGGCGGAGAAAATCAATAATTGTTTACGATTGTTATAAAAAGGTCCATTAGCCATCCATCTCAGCAGAGAGGCCACACATGGGCAAAGCACGGATACATCTTCCATCACGCAATACTCAGAATTGGATTCAATACCTGCACTTTATAATTTAGCACTTATTCCAGTCAATGATTTTTATGATTCCAATCATTGGTTTATTGTTTGAGATCTGAGAATATGACACGTGCCCTGACACAATGAACCGTGGTGGATACATATGGGCCTATTGCGAAATGCACTTTTAGAACTTTATCTGCACAGTCGGACTTTTTAATTGCCGAATTATTCTTCCAACTACAGCCTGGATTGAGACTTCAGAAGCATGAGATTAAAAATCTACATTTTGTAATACGGTGAGAGGATTGGATCAAAGGTGGGAAGCAGCCTGCAAAGAAACCATGACAGGATGTCTTCAAGCAATGCATGCTGCAATATTTAAAAAAGAAAATCTCTGTTCGCGTTTCAAGGGGATGACAAAGTATTCAAAGCGTTGTTCGAAGTCAACGATACACACAACCAGAACACCGCAGTTATACTTTAGTCAGTAAAGACGTCTCCGAGAATAGATTTCCCCACATTTGGGTATACAGCGACCTTCTTCTGGGACCCGACCCCGTGAGGGACGCGGTGTGTCCAGCAGAGCTGGCGGGGCCAGGTGGCCGTGGCCGGGGATGGCAGCCGGTGCTGAGAGCCGGCCCCGTATCCACTCACGACCCCGCGTCGCTACATTCGCCCCACAGATGGCGTTTCAAAAACAAAGCGACTTTTGCACCCAAAACGTGCACAACATATGTACATTCAGCCGAATCCCGGCTCATATTTCTCGGACGATCCTCAGGGACGACGCCAGGATACGCTAAGCACGTGTTCTCTTTTGTACCAGTGGGTTGGCTGCTGACAATAATGCAGACAATGTACAGAGCTAAAGCAAAGTCACTGCCAGACTGTGTCCAAAGTTTATTTTCAATACATGAGTGTAAATATGATTTGAAAGACGTTTGTAAATTCACGGTACAAAAGGCTAAAAAAGGGATTAAAAGAAGATGTATTTCTGTTGTAGGAGTCCAATTATGGAATAATGTTGAAATGGATGTAAGACTGGTGAACTCCTTTTTGGTTTTCAAGGGAATTATTTATAAAACAATTCTTGAGAGTTATAAATGTAATTAAAAACGTATTAATATGGAAGATGTATGTGGTAGTATATATAAATATATTTTGTTTTTTATTTTGTTTATTGTTGTTTTGTTGTTGTTTTATTTTCTTCTTCATTTTGATTTCAATTTAGGATAGGAATTTATAAGCAGTTTTTGCTTCTACCTATAGATTTTCAGTCTTTCTCTTTTGTATATTATATAGAATAATATTGTATTGTATTTGATTTGATTGACTGAATAAAATACACAAACAAACAAACAAACTAAACAACGCTTGTTTTACCCTGATGTGCTCAGATTGTATCATCCAGACCATAATTTCGAGTTTCAGCATTCTAGACCAATCATCATAAAGACCAATGGAAGAAACCCAGGATGAGAAATCTGAATATAGCTAAAAGAAGCGCTTTCCTTGACATAGTGAAATATGCATTATGTATACTAATAAATCCGATGTTGTGTTTATTCCATACATCGTCTCAACCAAATGATGTGGTTAGACTGCTGGCTTGTTCAACATCATATCTGATCATGTGACTGCTTGCATTGGACTTCATTAAACCCAAACGATAATCAACAAGAATGATCCGTGAAGGCTTTTTTCTCTCTTTTCTTTTAAAAAGAGTTTAGTCAAGTATTTATATAAAAATGTCAATACAAATATCCCCTAAACCCATTAACCTTTAATACTGAATGCCCATGTACTGTATATCTGTCGATATGTACAGTAAACGACGTTAAAGGGCGATACCATGGTAGGTATTGACTTACGTAAACACAGTGAATGAAGTCAGTGTAATTTGACCATTGTGTATTCTTTTCGCTGTACCATCTGGTGACTCACACTCCTTTACTCTCTCACTCCCTTCCTTTGTTTATGTTTCTCTCTCTCTTTCTCGCTGCTGTGACTGCAGAATGAGCGTGGTGACCTTTTTGCCTCAGCACAGACAGCCTCTATTGTTTCTGCTAAACAACGAGACCAAAAATGTAATTAAAATACAAAAGTGCAATGTCAAGGGATTTGTTAAAATATGGAAACCGGTCTCAGACGTGGCGGACCCCTCCGGGCTGGACTTTGCCCTGCCAGATTAAAAACACTGGTACCGATGCTGACTTGATTTGATGACGTAACCTTAAACATGTACTTATGTCAGTGATGTGCGAATGTGTTATTTGCTGTGGTTTTTCATTTTTTAAATCTATTTTTTGGTCTTTTTTGTTATTGTTCTTTACCCTTTTATTTCTCCTTTCCCTTTGTATTGTATCCTTAAAGTCCTGTCTTGTTTATTTGTAAAATCAAAATATATTTCCTTTTTTTCCCCAATAATAATTATAGAACTAGAAAAAAAAGTGACATAGGTGAATTACATTTGTATTCCCAATGAGAAAAAATAACAACGTTCAAATCCAAAGGGGAAATGGGAAAACAAAATCTCAGGGAGTGACTGACATTTGTTTTCCGAAGCTGCATCGCCACAGTTTAATGTGTATATGATAATTAGACACGAGAATAAGCCGTCTAATCCGTGCCCCATTATTTCTGCTTTCCACGCCATTTCTGGTGCCACGGAGAAATGAATGGATGCTCGGGCCGTGTGTGAAGAGGGCTCTGGCACTATAACTTAAAGCAATGCCCTCATCTATCCGCCCGCCCGCAGGGATCCTCCACAACACTGTTCTCCGAGCGGCTTTATCGCGCACCGGGGCTTCAGAATTACGACTGCACTTTGCTGACGATATTGCAAGATGAGGAAGTTCATTGTGAAAAAGTTTTTAAGAGACCTGTTTCATTACCGCTCGCCAATAGAATGACTGTCCTCTGGAGTGTACTTCAGACTTCCTCTCAATATAACACTTTATAATGTATCCTCCAAGCTAATACACTTATCCTCCATTTCCCTGATATTTCCCTCAGGGATGACAATATTGAGTCATGCAATGGACCAATCAGAATGAACGGCCTCAGGATGGATCTACATTCAAACACATTCAAAGAAAATGGTCTGGCACTCAAAACCAGGTCGCTTCCACCTCTCTGGGCCCTTATTTTTACCTTCGCATTGAAAATGTGAAGGTAATGTTTTGATCTCCATGTATTTGTATGCGTGCGTGCGTGTTATTCGCAAAAGTAAAAAAGTATTAAACCGAATCGCATGAAATTTGGTGGGATGATTGGTTATTATCTGGGGACCATTTGATTCGATTTTGGGATCGATCGGGTCAAAGGTCAAGGTCATGAAAAAGGTCAAAATCTTCTTGAATCGCATGAAATTTGGTGGGATGATTGGTTATTATCCGGGGACCATTTGATTCGATTTTTTGATCGATCGGGTCAAAGGTCAAGGTCATGAAAAGGTCAAAATCTTCTTTTTACCATAGTACGGTCAATTTATATTCAATTGGCATGCAACTAATGCCAAAATGTTCATAATTCAATGCCCAATCTTGTGATATGCGAAGGTATGCGCTCTACCCAGTGCCCGCTCTAGTTTATTTATTTATTCGCACAATAAAAGAAAAACAGTACAAATGTACCATTGTTAAAAGACACAGAAATGAGTGCAGGTAAGAAAAGAAACCCAAAGGGCTTATACAAGCTAAAGTAATATACAAGAATAAAGTTAAATGGGGGGTAAATCTTACATAAGACACGATAAACAATCAGAGCGCCAAATGAGCAACATTACACAACAAACACATGCCTGTTGTCCCATTTAAAACTGCTGCGAATATTTTGAAGGCAAATAAATCAAATGTATAAACATATAAGTTCAGGGTCATCAAGTTCAGTTCAGATATGCATAATTACTGTATCGTGTAAACAAAATGAAGTTTCCTGTAAAATTGAGGAATGCATTTGTTCTAAGGAAACCTTCCCAATGCGGTAATCGTAGCCACAGAACATTTAAGTTCCAACTCAATCGACAGTTGCAACATCCTCACTATGATCCAGAAGAGTGAAAGCTGCTGTTACAGCGGCATTAAATATACACACACACATATATATATATATATATATATATATATAATTATTATATACATATATGTATATATATGTATATAATAATAATATATATATTATTTTATTTTTATACTATATATAATATATATATAATATAATAATTATTATTATATTATATATATGTATATAACAATAATAATATATATAAAAATATTCTTATATATATAATATATATATGTATATATTATTATTATATACATATATATGTGTATAATATATGTATATACATATATATGTATATAATAATATATACATATTATTATTATATACATATTATTATTATATATATCTACATATATATGGGTATAATGTTTGGGTGTCCACATACTTTTGACCGTGTAGTTTAGGTCACCTAGACTACACTCTGCTTGCTCATCTATAAGTTTAATTGAATAATATGTAACATTTCTAAGGTGGTGAGCCACTCAATCCAAGGTTGCTGCTTTGTGCCATATATAATATTTCCTCTCTGGTTGTTGTACATCAATGTTTTTTAACAACGTCATGAGTTTCATCGTTCAGCGTGTGTCAGTGCAGTAGCTGCATGTGTCACATATGGCTCCAGGGAAAGGGCCGATGGCAAGGACTCTCCGTGAGGACCGAAGTCTGGTGAGGGGAGGAGGAGGAGGAGGAGGAGGAGGGGGGCTGCTCGTCTTCCCATGGGGAGACGGAGACGCAGAGGGAGTTATTTCAATTAGTCAGATACTGCCCACAACCTGCTCCCCGCTGCACCTCCACCACCAGCTAGAGACTGCTAATCAAATCAAGAAGAGAGATGCAGACAAAAGACTGGAAGCACTCTGCGGTATGAGAGGGGGGGGGGGGGGTGTAAGATGAACAACATGTCACATGTGTCATATTTAGAGTGGCATTCATTACAGTGGGCTTTGGGTTGTGTTAATGAACGTTTTTTGTTGTTGTGTGTTTTAGTGCACAGAGTCTTTATTTGAACAGTCCACAAGGAAGTGGTGAGAGAGAGAGAGAGAGAGAGAGAGAGAGAGAGAGGGAGGAAAAAACTGCTCACCCAAAATGATGAGCCACACTGTTTTGGATATGTTGGGTTAACTTTATGCCACGCCCACTCACCCACCAAGATACTTTTAATATTTACATTTTTACTCTTTTCTGAACTTGAAACGTGAAAAGGATTTGAGGACTCCAGTTTCTTTTCTTCTCTTTGTTGTTCACGGGTCTCTTTCTGTTGTCACTTCAAAGCCCTGTGCATTCTGGGCCGGAGGGGGTTTATCCCGACTTGACCAGGCACACTTCCGTACCCCTTTTCATGTCTGGCACTCCATTTCTTTCTCTCCGACAGGCATTTTTGAGGAGAGACGGGGCCCCCGAGCACTAATTACAGGTCACCGTGTCAACTAAAAAGGGTGCTCCCGGCTTCTGAACCAATGGCTGACATCATGAATGGGGAGGACATGGCTTTAGGGAGAAACACAAGGGGCCACGATACAAGGAATTCATCTTAATAAACATGGAGATGAGGCATGTGTTTATTTATTATCACGGCACAGCTGGTGCCCACTCAGAGGCTCACTTTCCTGCTACTTATGTAAGGTTGGCGTCACTTTGGTATCATAGCATCCTCTCGGATTGCACATATAGTTTCCCTTCCACTGGCTGACTTTTAATTAGAAGCACACAAAACACAGTTGCTTGTTTGTTCTAGAACATCAATGATTCAATAGCCTTGATGTTGCAATGCGGTACAAAACTGTGAACTTTTACGACGTCCGGCCCTTTTCTTATTTTTTATATTGTGTTTTTTTTCTCTTTGATATTCATGATTTTTTTGGACTGGTTTTTGATTTTTTTAAATATGCGTATTGTTATGCACCAAGATACACAAACATTGAATGTGAAGCGTTGGCAATGAACCTGATTCTGAAATAAGTCAATCGATATATAGCAGACACGATGTGCTTAATATTGTGAATTCTCGTCACTCAATTGGTGCTATTTAACGACATCTGACATCTGACATTTGACCCAACTCACTTCACTTCCTATATGTCCGTCTTTTAAACATGTACTTCTTATGAAGTTCAAAGCCATGCATCCTATAGTAGTGTGCATTATGATAACTGTATGTCTCATATGATTGGGGCTTCTTGGGTATTTCCTGTATCCTTGTAAAAAGATGTATTAGGCCTACAGGACATTTAAAAAAATAGTCCCGCTCAAAAAAAAGGGCATATAAAAGAAACCCAGCTGCAGCAGAGTGTTGGGCAGACGTAAAAATAAACTTGTTTTTGTCCTGAGCGTGCTTATAATACATGTAGGCACACTGGCGACACCGCGACTATTTCTCCCCGCCGACTTCCAAAATGAATGCGGCAGAGTTCCAGTCCAGCTCAGTCGGGAGGAATGGAATGAGAGGCAGCCGTGGGCGATACCAAATGTGGATTTCGTTTGGGGGGGGGTGGACAAAAGATATCGAGATTAGAGAGCACAAAAACACACACTAATGAGGAGAAGTAAATTTCTAAATAGGTAGTATATATAATATATCATATTTCGTACCAATCAGATTTTTTTTTTATCAGCGTCGTTGATACATAATCCTCCTCTTCCTCCCGGCTCCTCCCCCTCTTCATCGCTTCCACTCGCCGCACATGTATTCCTATCGACTTGTTAGAGCCCCGGTCCGGACAGAATGTGGCTCCAGTCGAAGGCGGTAAGAAGGGCGACGCTTACCCGAAGCTGTTGAGGTCTCTTCCAATCTGTGGATTTCCGTTCCTTCTGGGTTATTTTGTATACCTTCTCTGTAAGAACGACAAAGTAACCCGTTCGGATTAACACTTTAAAAAAACCAGCAAAAGGAATAGTTGGTTTTCTCATTCAAAAAAAGGTGAGTTTGATGCTTTTTTTATTTTTAAATCCCGTGTTTAAAAAGCTTTAAATGTGACGTCATTAGAGGCATTTCGAGAACATTTACACGTTTAAACATCTTGTCGCTTTGCGTAACGTTAACGTGACGTTGGTATCAGTTCGTAGGAGTTTCAGTTTGAGTGGTTTCAAAGCGAGCGGGGATGCTGCCGGAGCATTCACAGGGAAGGCTGCCATGAAATATGAGTACGGTTTAAACCAAGTCGCGTCAGTTTGTTTCTTCTTCTGCTAGTTGAGCCACTTTGTCTCCACTTGATACGACGCAAACAACTATAAATGTTTCCCCACTTTTAACATATTTTAATTTTTTTAATTATCGTTTTGCGTGAGAACTTAATTTAAAACCCTCCGTGGAGAAACGCATAGATATGTCGTGTTACGTTCGGGGTGAAATAAAAAAAATCCGGCACCTCTTGCTGAAACCTAGCACGCATTCCTCCCGTGTTATTGTTGTGTAATGACCACGCCAACAGAGCCCCCGCTCATCCGCGATGTCAGCTTCCCGGAGTCCTGCAGAAGATCACGTCTTTTTCTTGATTGGCGCAAAATGACGTGTGACCCCCTGCAACAACAACAAAAAACGACCCTGTTCGCAGCTGCAAATCCCCACCATGTTTCGCCCCTTTGAACACACTGCAAAGTTGTTCTCTTAGTACTCAGGAATGTCAACAATTCCACCCTCTGTTTAATATTAGACCAGACAGCAATCAGGGGGAATGGGAGTCCTCACGTTTTTTTATGAAGGTTTTAGGCTCTGGAAATTGTTTTGTCTCTTCCTCTTTTTACACACAATTGGTTTGACCCATGCTGTGCATTATTATCAAAGTACTTTTACTCTCAAGCAAAAGTATTCTCTTTCCCGAGGTGTCAGAGGTCAGATGTTAAGCCCTCCTCGGGGCTATCGGAGGCGGTATGTCTTGCTCAAGTGCACTTCAACGGAGAGAGGATGTCTTCGCTGTCTCAGCTCGAGTCCCGTGGCCACGCATGTGGCCTTTGCCAAGTCATAAAAGAGGGTTGTAAATAATATAATGCAGCAATATAATAAACGTGGAGCAATGATGCTTCATTTGCCAAAAGAGTTGGACGACACTATCAGTCAAGGCCCACCCCCCATGGCTCACTTTAAACTCATCCAGTGCACACGGTTGGCAAATCAGCTACCATGTGTGGCCCATTCCCGGGAACACAGTGTGTGTGTGTGTGTGTGTGTGTGTGTGTGATGTCAGCCAGGTCTCTGCTCCAGCTGTGGGGGGTTGGTGGGGGGGTGGAAAGGGAAGAAGAACAACTTGTGTCTTTGTGATTGCCACGCTGTCTTGGCTCTGTGTTGAAACAAAGTGAACGAGGGAGAGAGAGAGAGAGAGAGAGAGAGAGGGAGATGTGGTGCAGGTGTTGTCTGGACAGGAAGACGGCTGCCTGAATAGGAAACAAAAAGGAAACGTGTGAACAAAGATGGTCGGTATGCGTGCCGGTGACTCATTCAGATGCATCTGTGTTGGAATGCCTGATGGGATAGCCCCCCCCCCCATCCCACTTAAAACCTAATGTGAGTAAGGACCATGTGTTCTTGCACTTTTAACCTTCATTTAATTGTACTTTCACTCATACGGCATTCCTCGTCACGTCCACGTTTCGGCGACTGTCGAGTCTGCCGTCCTTCTGAATGGAGCGGACTTCCTCTATTGAACTCTGAATCCCCCCAAAAAAGCTCACCTGAACCGTAAATCCTTCGCCTGGGGGCTGGCTTTCCCTCCGATGCTGAAGCTGTGCGCCGCGAATACAGAAACCGTCGGACGCAGCACCCCCTGAGCACGGAGAAGAAAGGCTCTATAGGTAGCTGGAGATAACCTGTTATATATTATCTCTTTTACATTCTAGTCTCCACACGCTATGCAAATTAATCCGCTGTGAGAGGACGCGGGGTATGAGCAGCGGGGCAGTGTAACAGGAATGCATGGCGGTGGGTGAGATTGCCGTGAAGAAGGTCACTCTATCTCCTCTCCCGTCCGGTGGCGTGCGTTATCTCCACTGGGTCTCCTGTAAGTGGGCGTGCCCCTGGGCGGATGTGGTTCTTGGTGTAAGTTATCCGGCTGCCCGGGGCCCTCCACTCAGATCACTCCCCGCTATCTTGGTCTGTTCGACTGCTTTTGGACGCAAACCTCGTATCTCAGGAAAGGTTGTTCTGAATAGTTGAGGAAAAAACAAAGATTGTGTGGAACTGTGTCCATTCCACAACGTCGTGCCAGGGATGTCGCACGGCTCCTCACATCCTCGTCTCAAGTGCACCAAAGGAAATGGGTCAGTGTCTTCCTGCATTTGTCTCCCTTTTTTCCCCCTTTTCCTGGGATTGTGTTTTCCCTCTCTCCCCCTCTGCTTACTTGGGCCTTCTTCGTGAAGCTTTGGTCCTTTCAAGGAAGTGGGCCAGAGAGATTGAACCTGCCAGCCCCCCCCCCCCCGGCCTGAGGATATTATCGGCTTATCTCGCGCTTCTTACTTCAGCTCTCGGGGCTTCCCGTGGGATATTTTGTTGATTTTGGTAGGATTGGTTGCAGGTAGGCGTGTTGCTGACCCAGGATCAGTCCTGGGTCAGCAACACCAGATATCAGAGTTTAGGAGTAGCTCCGCCTCCTCGCAGTATATTTATACCTCGGTTTCACAGCCGTTAGTCCGATTGTAAATCTTTTTGGGATGAACAATCTGCCCAAATGATGGACTTTCATCCTTACTTTGTCTCTCCTTTGAGATGCTACCACAATAACAAGGAGCATCATGTGTAGCACCCTGTTCTGTTTCTCCTGTGTTCCGTGTCTCCTATGTTCTGTTCCTCCTGTGTTCCGTGTCTCCTATGTCTCCTCTGTGTCTCCTCTGTGTCTTAATTGTTTAATTCCCTGCACCTGCCCTCAGCCACTCTTGTCTCATTAGTGTCTGATGTCGTACACCTGTGTTTCCCCCCCTATATATTGTGTCAGTCTTCCGCTTGTCTCCTGTTGGATTGTCGTCTCTAGTTCCGTGTCCTTTTCCCGTCGTCCTGTCCGTGTTCCTGGTTCTGCCTGTTTGACCCTGCCTGCCCTGAACCTGGATTCTCTGCCTGCCCCGTTTGGATCTTGTGTTTTTGTACACTGTTTTCCCTCATTAAAGAGTGCTTTTTTGTTGTTATTTATATTGCGTCCAGCCTGTCACTCTGCGCCTGAGCCTCACCCCGTCACAAGAACCTGACATCATGAAGAGCTTCAGTTCACCTGAACTCCCAGGTTGCACTCCTGTGACTCCTCAGGTGTGACGGTCCCGCTGCAAAAGCTGCACGCCGGTTACGGTCCGACTCACCTGCTGCCGCCGTCCTTTTTGAGGACGGGAGGAACAGAAAACAGGGTTCGGTTCCGGCGTTCGCTATAATTGCAGCTCATTGTTTAACCGTCTCCTCCAAGGCCGCGCGCTCTATTTCCAGCGTGCGTAATGGCCGGGTTGACGACTCCGTGGCGTGTTGCGATTGCTAGTTCTGTGGGGTTACGCATGCTCGGCCCGGCTGCTGGGAGGGAAGGGAGCGACTGCTCGCCCTGTTCTAACATGTCTGGCAGAGCTGGCGGTTTGAGGTGTGTGTGTGTGTGTGTGTGTGTGTGTGTGTGTGTGAATGAATGCATTCCGTCGGTGCCCATGCTGAAGTTGTTCTTCGGGGACTTTTGAACATATTTGTCACATATTATTACCGTCCTGACATTAAAGGATGGGATTTTTTTTTTTTTTAAAGGGACATGAGTAAAAAAAAAAAATTTGTTATTCTTAATTCTCTCAAATCTAGTCAAGCTGTTTGTCCTAAAGCAGGGAAAAAGTTGGGAATGATTTGCATGAATAACCTAATCATCTTGAATCTGCGTAGCATATAATATCCTATACTATAATTTAAATGACATCATCCATGGTGTGCTGATTCCAGCCAAACCACAGGTCACCAACTGTAATCGCACATATACAATGAACTCAGTCCAAACTGCATCTTTGTGAGTATCATCATCCAGTATCGACCAATAACCTCACGACGCTCGTCCCTAATGGCCTCCCTCTGGCCGAGGAACAAGCGTCACGTCTCTCTCTCTCCGCTGATGGCCGGTGCCGCGAGGTTCAAACAAGCCGCCGCGTCCCGGCCAGTTGGCAGAGAAGCTGGCGTGTCGGCATTTGGAAGGTCGTCGTTGAGGAAAGACGTTCGCCGTCACTTTGGTGATTATATCTCCATCGAGGAGGAGGAGGAGGAGGAGGATTCATCGGGCGCTGCCGGAGTCATTCCTGGAGCAGAGGGCGAATGAAAGTCAAAAAGCTAAATGATGTGAGGCGAGACTACTGACTACTTGGATCCTGCTAAGTATCTTCTTTAAACTAGTTTTATCTGCTAAAGTTACTGTTGTATTTGTTGTCTAAAGCTGCTAGATTGTTAGTCTGTCCTGTTTTAAGGAGTTGTTTTGGTAGAGAGGTGTGTCCTGTGTTCCGACACCTGAATCTTCACTGATTGGACGAGCGATCGTCACCTGGTTTCTATTGAGTGTCATTTGAATACCAAAAGCCAAGGGGCGGTGTCAACGTGGCTGGCTGAGTGTCTTTAAAAAGATCTCCCGGGGCCAAGTCTGCAGTGTGCATTTTCTACCTGTGAGCTGTAGCGTCAGCGTGACTCATCGGACGAAGACTCGGAGGACAAAGACATAGGAGTCTTCCGTTGGAGTCTTCGGGGGTGGCTGAGTATTTCCCCATTTTTTTTAATATGTGTGTCTTTTCCATACCTGTGCGTATCTCTACTCGTAGTTACTATAGGACTCGCTCATTCATGTACCGGAACCCCTCCTCTGTTATCCTTCCTACCCGTTCTACTCACACCCAGCACCTGGTCACAGGAGGCCTCTGGAACTGTCAGTCAGCCAACCGCAAGGCCGACTTCATCTCTGGCTTTGCTGTGGAGCAGTCGCTTGACTTCCTGGCTCTCACTGAGACCTGGATCACAGCAGACAACACGTCTACCCGGCTGCTCTCTCCTCTGCCTTCTCCTTTAGCCACACACCCAGACCCTCTGGTCGGGGTGGAGGTACAGGTTTACTCATCTCACCCACATGGTGTTTCTGTCCCTACCGCTTCCACTCTTTATCCCACTGACTTTTGAGTTTCATGCGGTGACCGTTACTCATCCGGTTCAACTTCACATTGTTGTTCTCTACCGTCCCCTGGTTCTTTGGGAGATTTCTTGACGAGCTAGGCGTCCTCCTATCGAACTTCCATGAACACGGCCCCGCTCATCCTTCTGGGTGACTTTAACATCCAGACAGAGAAGTCATGTGATCTCTTACTCTTACTGTCTTCCTTTAACCTCTCACTCAGTCCCTCCCCTCCTACTCACAAAGCCGGCAACCACCTTGACTACATTTTCACAAGAAACTGCTCTACCTCTAACCTCACTGTGACTCCTCTCCATGTCTCTGACCACTTCTTCATCTCTTACTCTCTCTCGCTCTCTGGTACTGACAACCCACCCATATCTACAGACTCTGCACCTGTACGCCGCAACATTCGCACCCTCTGTCCCTCCTCTCTTGCCTCCTCTGTCCTATCTGCTCTCCCCTCAACTGACTGCTTCTCACTCATGCATCCTAACTCTGCCGCAGACACTCTCCTCTCTTCCCTGTCTTCATCTCTTGATTCTCTTTGTCCTTTTAAGACACGACCGGTTCGGAAATCCTCTCCGGCTCCGTGGTTGTCGGACTCGGTGCGCGCCGAGAGAGCCACCCTGCGAGCGGCGGAAAGAAAATGGCGCAAATCGAATCAAGCGGAAGACTTGCTCTTCTATCAATCTCTCCTCTCCTCCTTCTCTTCCTCTATCTCTGCAGCCAAAAGCTCGTTCTACCTGACCAAAATTCAGTCTTCCTTCTCTAACCCCAAAAAACTCTTCTCTATCTTTTCCAACCTCCTTGATCCCCCTGTCCCCCTCCTCCTTCCACCCTTTTGCCGAGCTACTTTGTTGACTACTTTACAAACAAGATAGACGACATACGCTCCACCTTTACAAATCCATCTTCTATCACCTCACCAACACTAACTTCTTCATCCCCCTCTCTTTCCTCTTTCACCCCCTTGTCTCCCAATCAAGTTCTTAGCTTGGTGACCTCCGCCCGACCGACCACCTGCGCCCTTGACCCCGTCTCCCATTCTCCAGGCTATTGCTCCTGACCTTCTGACCTTCCTCACCCATCTTATTAACAGCTCCCTCTCAACTGGCTGTTTCCCTAACTCTCTGAAGGAGGCGAGAGTCAACCCTCTCCTGAAGAAACCCACGCTCGACCCGTCTGAAGTCAGCAACTACAGACCGGTCTCTCTTCTTCCTTTTCTCTCCAAAACTCTGGTGCGAGCTATCTTGAGCCAAGTGTCCTCCTATCTCCACAGTAACAACCTTCTTGACCCTCACCAGTCTGGATTCAAGGCCGGCCACTCGACAGAGACGGCCCTCCTTGCTGTCTCTGAGCAGCTTCACACTGCTAGAGCAGCCTCTCTCTCCTCTGTCCTTATCCTTCTCGACCTTTCTGCAGCATTTGACACCGTGAACCACCAGATCCTGATCTCTTCTCTTCAGGACCTGGGGATCTCAGGCACTGCACTCGCTCTTTTCTCTTCCTACCTTAAAGACCGCACCTACCGGGTAACTTGGAGAGGATCTGTGTCTGATCCTTGTCCTCTCACTACTGGGGTTCCTCAAGGCTCCGTCCTGGGTCCCTCCTCTTCTCTCTGTATACAAATTCTCTCGGCTCTGTCATTCGGTCGCATGGCTTCTCCTACCATAGCTATGCTGATGACACCCAACTGATCTTCTCGTTTCCACCGTCCGAAACACAGGTGGCGGCACGAATCTCTGCCTGTCTGACTGACATCTCTCAGTGGATGTCTGCTCACCACCTGAAGATCAACCCTGACAAGACTGAGCTACTATTCCTTCCAGGGAAAGGCTCCCCCACCCACGACCTGACTATCACCTTCAACAGCTCTGTGTTGGCCCCTACCCGGACTGCCAGGAACCTCGGGTGACACTCGACAGTCAACTCTCCCTGACGGCCAACATCGCTGCGACGACGCGTTCCTGTAGGTACATGCTGCACAACATCAGGAGAATACGTCCTCTTCTTACTCAGAAGGCGGCGTAGGTTCTGATCCAGGCTCTGGTCATTTCACGCCTCGACTACTGCAACTCCCTCCTGGCTGGTCTACCTGCTAAGGCCATCCGACCCCTGCAGCTCATCCAGAATGCAGCAGCTCGACTGGTCTTCAGCCTCCCGAAATTCACCCACACCACTCCGCTCCTCCGCTCTCTCCACTGGTTACGGTGGCTGCTCGCATCCGCTTCAAAACACTGGTCCTGGCGTCCGTGCTCTGGGCGGATCGGGCCCGTCTACATCCGTGATATGGTCACACCGTACACCCCCGCACGTTCGCTCCGCTCGGCAACAGCCAATCGACTTGTGACTACTGCACCTCGAGCTAATCACTCGAAATCCAGACTGTTTGCTGTCCTGGCTCCTCAGTGGTGGAACGAGCTCCCCACTGACATCAGGACAGCAGAAAGTCTCTACATCTTCCGTCGGAGACTGAAAACACACCTTTTCCGACTATATCTGGATTAAAACACAGATTAGCACTTCAGTGGCACTTAGATAGCACTTACTTATGGTACTTTTGTAGTTCGACTATGTTGAGGAAATGTTACTTCCTGTATTCTTGTTGTTCTTAGTTTGTACTCTAGGTTGAAATGCACTTATTGTAAGTCGCTTTGGATAAAAGCGTCTGCTAAATGACATGTAATGTAATGTAATGCGAGGAATCTTTAGAGAGAGAGAGACTCTCCAGTGAATTCAGATCATGTGCATTTACTCCGTGGGTCGGGGTTCAGCCTGAGGCCACCCGCCATCCCGTTCCTCGGCATCTCTTTGTGAATTACATAACGCCATCACAGAGCCGCGCTGTGTGCAGGCCTGACCTCCGGGGGTTAGTGAGCGTGGCGTTTGAAGGAGGAGGACATGCCGGCATTTACTCCTCAGATGCTGGATTTGTATGAGCAAACATACAGATTATACCCAGCTTGAAAGAGTATATATCTTCTTCTCTTTTTTTCACTGGATCTGTTCTCCCGCATGTCATGAACTTGAGAAATGTCGTTAAAATCTGGTGGAGGTTCTCAGACTTTTCGATTGACTCTGTGCCAGAAACCGATTGTTTATCCTGCCTGTCAGTGGAGATAGATAAATATCTGTTGGATGGTTTTATGGACAAAGGGATCATGGGAATCAAGGTCCTAAATGGCGCCGCGTGTTTTCCCTCCCAGATTAGGATTAAAGGCTACAAAGACACCCGCGGAGCATCCAGGTTTTAAAACCACTCCATAAATGTCAGCAAGTCGCAGTTATTTATTGACGCCATCTGAACGTCAAATGTAAGTCAACACTATCGGAGTCCGGAAGACTTCATCTGCCAAGCGTAACACACAAACGGGGGTGTTTCCGGGAATGTCGACCGCTTCCTGACATCCCGACGAGCCGGGATCCAAAATAGATGTTCGGACGATCCGGAATTCATCGTGTTGTGGAGCGTGTGGCCCCCCCCCCCCCCCCTCCCCCGCACGCTCACTCCTCTTCCTGTTTATTTTGTTGCCACTCAGCGTATCCTTTAAGTGTATCAGTGGGTCGACCCAGAGGCTCAGCCCGTCCTGTATCCGATGTGATTCAGAGCCGCTCGTCGGCTGAATAAACGGATCTCTTGGCAGCGGACCGAGGGGGGGGGGGGGGGGGAGACGAAATTCCCATTCGGTTCCAGTCGTATTTCTAAAAGTCGTGGCCCTTTTAAATATTTCAGCGGGGCCGTGTGTGTCGGCGTCTGCAGCCCAGGCTTCCTTCCAGATGATTGTTTTGCATAAAATTGGAAATGTGAATACGCCCACGACCGCCGTAAAGCCTCCGTCTGTAGCTCCTATATGAGAATTCATTCTGTCAGCACTGTAAATGTCTTCGTTTTTTTAGTACTCTTTGCATCCGTCTGCCGGAAGTTTTAAATGAAGGTCTGGGGGGGACATGTAGTGTTCTTTAAAAGATATTCATATAAGTATTACTTCGTTTTTCGTTGAGTCTATCTTAACGGTTATTTTCCATTCATGAGCTGATAATATTCTCCATTAATCAATGAATCGATTGGTCTGAAAACAGATTTTCCGAGTCCAAGTGACAAATTCAGATGTCTTGTTTGGTCTGAAACTCCAAGATATCCACTTCACCATCTCATCAGACGAACGATGAAGAAGCTTGAACCGATAACCTTTCGTGTTTTTTGGCTTCGAGAATTGAAGATATCTTGTTCTGGAAACAAACAGAGATCTCGCTGCTCCGGGTATTTCGGACGCTGTCAGAGGATTCAGTCTGCGGCCACATGGAGGCGGCGGCGCCCGTTGTGTGACTCGGGAATCAAAGGCCGCCATTGTTGGAACGAGAAGCAGATGTTCGTGAGGAATTCTCCTGACGGCAGCATTTCTTTTTTTCTTCTCCGTGCCCTCCGCCTCTCTCCATCTCCCTCAGTCCTGCTTCCTCTCCCCACCGCTGTGTGAACATCCACCCAGTTCTCCTTCGTCTCTCGGCTGTGACACAGGCGCTATACCTGAAGCTATATTCTTAAATCGCCGTGGCGACGACAGCCTCCTTCGGTTCCCTTTTTTCTCTCAAAGCACAGGAATTTATTTCCCCCCCCTGTGTGTGTGTGTGTGTGTGTGGGTCCAACAGTTGGACGTAGAGACTCTCTCCACCCATCTGATGTCGACGGAGGAGGGAAAGAATGAGAAAGAGAGGCGTAGCGGTGACGGAGGCCCTTTCTCTCCCTCTGGGTCCCCGGGTGGGACTTTCCTGGCTCTGAGGTTTGCCACGTTGACAGAATCGCTGTTCGGGAAAAAAAGGCTGGAGGAAAAGCTCAAATGGCCACTCTTTGTGTGTGTGTGTGTGTGTGTGTGTGTTGCTTTAGACGGACTCTGGCGTTGCGTCACACTTTGCACGACAGCAAAATGGGCGGGTGTCGGCGGGGTGGGGGGTTGACAGCAGCAGTAATGTCATTGCCCAGCACTCTCTTCGCCTCTCTCACGCGGCGTGGAAGAGAAGCCGCCCTTTTAATTTCACCGCGGACGCGCCCTCACGTGGCGGCGTCTCGTGTTCAGGTCAGACGTGACACCATCGACCTCGGGAGCCGTCGATAATGACCGCGCTCGCTTCCGTCTGGGTCACCCGGGCGTCCGACAGTGTAATAAACAAGTCGTAAATGCGGGGGCTCGAAAACGCAACGCGTCACGACTTCGGCGTCGCCCGCTTCTCGGGCCGTTAACCCGGATTAAAACCGGATGCGTGAACGTTTCCAACCTTTTACACCGATTATTTATTTTCCGAGGACAAATTGTTCTTGGATATGAAAAGCCCAAACAATACAGCCATGAAGATGCCATTTATGAGTTTAAAGGAAATGGTGAACGTACGTTCACCTGTTTGCTTTCTTGATTTCATGTAGAGAAGCGACCCAATCAGATGTCTCTCCTCTCTTCTAATCAACCACACACAGCTGTTTCAAAGGAGCGTCTGACACACACACACACACACACACACACACCGGGTGCGTCCACGTGGATGTGTTCGTGCCTCTGATGTTTGTACGTGTGCTTACGCTGCAGTAGGGATATGTTTTAATCAAGGTCAGCCGCGGCGCTGGGAGCCCGCCGCGCCGCACGTCCAATGAGCGCCGTTCATGAGAACTGATGGCGTGTGGCAACAGTGTGTGTGTGTGTGTGTGTGTGTGTGTGTTTACGGCCGCTCGCCGCACAGTGCTTCCTCTCTCCGCTGCAACAAAGCGGTGTTCTGCGTCGACAGCCGGCGGAGTGAATGGGCACTTAGTCCCAAAAAAAAAGCACTTTGTGACTCGGAGGTCGGAGCACGCCGTCGAAGCCGTTGTTTATCGGCCGGTCGCTCCTCTCTGCTTTGTTCAAGTCACAATTTACGGAATTTAAAGCGGTTTATTTTTGGTGTTAACCTTTTATATTTACACTCTATTTATACTCCTAATCCAGCCAGGACAAACACATGTCTGATTTACATCCTCAAATCCACCAGCTGGAGGAGGCCCGGCTGCAGGGTAGCGTCGTGATGGTGTTATGTAATGTTCTATTCAAACTCACTCCTCCACTTTTTCTATGTTATCGAACTTGCGACTAAACCCGTTAATCCTCCAATTGAATCCCTTCGAATGCTAATAGGTGCTCCCTCTGTCATGCGCTCCGTCCTCGCTCCGTTTCTCATGACAACGTGGCTTCCAGCTGACTTTCCCCGGGAAGGAGTGATAATCTGGAGTGATTGTTCCCGTTTACATTCCTTTGTCTGCTCTGAGACTTCTCACACCCTCCGGGGCGGCTCACGTGTCCGCTGGCTCACTTCACGCTGTGAGCGATGTGCTGCTCTCAGGACGACCGCTAGTGTCTGAGGTGTGTGTGTGTGTGTGTGTGTGTGTGAGAGAAAGGCAGTTGTTAGACATGCCTTTCTCTTTGTTAGAAAACAAGGGAGCGCATAGCTGTGATGTAACAGGAGCAGACGCGTGACTCTTTCACCTGACTGGGCCTCAGGTGGGTAAAGAAGTCATAAAACACAAAGAAATCTGTTCGTAAGATTCTCTGTCACATTCCTGTATACACTGCTTTGATAATTAGTTTATTTAACCCTCCTGTTACCTTTAGGGTCAATTTGACCCCATTCGATGTTTAATGTCGGTGTTCTTTGGGGTCAATTTGACCCCAGGCTGTTTTTCACTGTGTCAAACATATAAGAAATATCAACTTTTTTATATATTTAAAGGGCTATTTAGGTAGTCAACAAACAAACAAAGTACCTCACACTTAAACTTGTAAAACAATATTAATTCTAATAATTTTCTGGAGGTTTTAATTGCTGGGGTCAAATTGACCCCGAGGGTAAAATATGTCAGTAAATATAAAGGTAACAGGAGGGTTAAACATTGAATGGGGTCAAATTGACCCTAAGGCAACAGGAGGGTTAAACAATAATACCACCACGAAACAGAGGACCGATTTTGTATATAGGGACCATTTAAATACACAGAGCTGCAGTCTGAGTCCTTTGCAGCTGACGGTGGAGAATTAAAATCAAACAGCCAGAATCACGTCAACAGAGACCGATGAGTCGACAACAAACAGCCTCCAGGAGGGCGGCGGGGAGCCGTTTGGCCTCCAGAGCCAACAAAGTCCCACCCAGTCGTCATCTCAGTGCAGAAGTCTCTGAACAGCTGTTAAGGTCAAGCGTGGCCGCGGCATACATTGATTGATGTCGCTGCGTTGTCACGGTTCGTACAGTCATGGAAAAGTCATGGCATTTTAAAATGGTTATTTACAGGCCTGGAAAAGCCCTTTAAAAAAATATAATTTACAAAAGTTTGGAAAAGTCATAGAAAATTTGTAATATTCATATTTACGCAGTTTTAATAATACATTTATTTTATAAGGCGCCTTTCAATCCGCTCACGGTCGCCGTTTTACGCAGATTAAAAGAATAAACATTTCTATAAATATTTATTCTTTTAATCAAACTATTGTCGCTCATTCATTTGTGTCATTTAAGGTATCTACTCGTGTATACACGGAGATTTCACAACATGTTTGGTCCTGGACATTTGGTTTAAAGTCCTGTAAATTCACTGTTCAACATGTGAACCCGGACGGTTGTGTTTCTGGTTTGGTCGAATCCCTTAAAGTGAACGTTTTTTTTATTAGAGAAAGTGATAGAAAGTGGTGACTCAGCGTTTCTTTTCTCCACGCCGTCGTTGCGTGTCACGTGTTCTGCTGCAGACAGACGTCCACTTGGGAGTCGTTGATCATTTCAGAGCTTCGATCAAATGCATCGTTTTAATGTGACGGCGCATCTCCTCCTCCTCCTCCTCCTCCTCCTCCTCTGTGTCTCCACAGCGGCTGCCTGCAGCTCCCCATGCTCCGCCCCGTGAGCGCTGCTGAGCCCGCCGGTGCCGGTGGGTCCGTACTGGGCTGCAGCTGAAGCCGAGCAGACGGGGTGCCTGGTGGTGGTGGGTGGTCATCATCCGAGGGCCCGGAGCCCCCCGATAGCAGGCGGAGGGGGCCTGTCCTGTCCGAGCCACACGAAGATGAACAGACTGACCTTCCACAACAACAAAACCATGCAGGACCGCCGCTGTGTCTGTGTCTTTCTGCCCAACGACGACACGCTCAACGTCATCGTCAACGTGAGTCCGAACGGGAGCTTTACGCGAAGAAAGAAACGCGTTCCCCCGTCGTCTCAGATCGATAAAAGTTAAAGAAGTCGCGATACCATAAAAGCAAAAAATGCGTTGTATAAATGAGTCAAATAAGATGTAGTATGTTATCAGTGAGCTTCAGACCGAGCCAGGCTAGTTTCCAGTCTCTATGCTAAGCTAAGCATCGAGCGGTTTGAATTTCACAATAAAATGTGGTCGTTGTTTCTTGTTCTTTGGAGAATCCATTGGCGTTTATTTAATCTCTTTAAAAATTAACAGGCGTTTGATTTATTTAATTTCACTCTATAATAACTGCTATATATGAGATTCTTCATAGTGGCTTCCGACAATAATTGAAACACGAGCTGCATGCCAAACATGAGCGTGGTTGATGTTTGTGTCGTTAATAGAACTAACTCCTCTTCCTCTCCTCCCCCAGGTGAAGACCTTGTGCCAGGAGCTGTTGGTGCAGGTGTGTGACCTCCTGAGGCTGAAGGACTGCCACCTGTTTGGACTCAGCGTTATTCAGAGTAAGTTTCCACCTGCTGTCTTTGTGATGAGATGATCTGTCATCGAACTTGTTTCGCTCTCAACTGAACGGAACTGCTTCACATCTCCATCAAACGTCTTTTAACATAAATTAAATCCATTATTATTTCTTCTCATCGCATATTCAAGTGGAGGCCGACCAGTTCCGCGGTGTCGTTCAGGAAGAGTAAGAGCGCCTTGTAAAACTTTCCTCAGACCAATAACTTGTCTGAGGACCCTGAACGTAGCATCTCTCACCTCTATGTCATGGCGGTCTCCCAGGAACCGGAGGGGGGGGGGCCTCTCGCCGTCATGATTGGCTCCCATTGTGCGGCGAGGCTGAGGTATTTTTTTTTTATGCTGACGTGACGGCGAGAAGTCGTCGGCACAGAATGAGTCACTGCGTCGGCGCCGCGGCGAGCCAGACGGCGGGTCGCGGATGCGGGGCAGCTGCAAGAAGGGAGAGAGAGAGAGTGAAGAGTAAATTACACACAGAGGCGGCGTTTTTTTTTTTTTAGACAGCTGGCCTCCAGATGAGCCAATGGTGGCCCGGCAGGTCAGTGGAGCAGGAGCCAACGGGTCTGATCGCGGGACATTCCTGGAGTTCTTGTCCGAGCAGCGTGAAATCCCCAAGGCAAACAGAGGCCACCCGGTCCCTGTGCGTCAGCCGCCGGCCCGTCCACCGGAGAGTCCACAGCCGGCTTCAGATGCGTCTCTGTTGGCCCGGGGGACTCCACTCACATGAAAATAAACAATATGTCCGACGTTGACGAGTGGAGACGCAGTACCTTCAGGGTTCGTACGGTCGTGGAAAACCTGGAAAAGTCATGGGATTTTAAAATGGTCATTTCCAGGCCTGGAAAAGTCATGGGAACAACTTAAATCATAAAAGTTTGGGAAAAGTCATGGAAATTTGGTCCAATCACATGTTCATTTACGCCGAGTTTGAAATAATTAATATGTTTTTTAAAGAAAGACGCTCAAAATATAATCCGGTGTATGCTCTCAATACGCAACATTTTCTAAATTGTTCATGTTTATACCAAGATTTCAGTTTGGTCATGGAAATGTGGTTTAAAGTCCTGGAAAAGTCCTGGAAAAGTCCTGGAAATCCATTGGTCAACATGTGTAAGAACCCTGACTTTACTCTGACCGGTTAGCGGTTTCCAATGAATCTGTAAAATAAAATGTGAATCTTCAAAGTATTTTTAGAGTCATCTTGGCCTCACTGTGTCGGCTTTGCCCCCCCCCCCCCCCCACACGTGATCCATTTGATTCATGAAGATGACAATCAGTGAGTGAAAGTAATGGTGAGTTGCAGCCTTAAAGTTGGCTGCTTTGGTTTTGTCGCTCTACTTTTCACTCAAACATCTCATGACATCCCTCCACATTTTATAGCAACTATATAATCAAGCGGTTTTTTTCATTTTATTTGATGCAATCTGTCAGAATTTAAGTCTCCGTCTCTGTAAATTGACAATATCTTCGATTTAAAGCGCGCACAAAAAGCAAAATGCAATGTTCAGTTCCCTTGAATCTTAAAAAGTGTCTCCAGCGACCACGGCTCTACGTACTCTACTGGAGATGGACAATCACACTCGGCGCTCAAAAGCTGGATTCACGCAGAGATTTTACAAAGATCTTCCATTATGTCAGCTTTGCTTTTTTTTTTTACCTTAACGTCGCCGTTCAAAACACCCCAGACACAAAGACACTGAACATGTCATTTTCCATGTCCTCCTCCGCCATCGTTCCCCGCTCAAGTCACACCGCCTCAACTATCAGAAAGCATATCGCAGTATTAGTCACTCAAAGAGTGGACACTAAATTAATAAAATACAGGAGTGTAATAATGATGAGTAATGTGGTCTGCTCAGGTCAAGCTATTGATCCTGTTAGTCTCCGTTAAGTGAGGTGTTGCACAACAGCGTTGGCGTCTCCCAGAGTATGTGTGTGTGTGTGTGTGTGTGTGTGTGTGTGTGTGTGTGTGTGTGTGTGTCAGCCCGAGCAGCCGTCAGGCCCTTTTCTTCCTTTTTTCTTCTTCTGAAAACCGTTTTAAATGTCCTATTTGGATTCTTCAAGCACCGCCAACAAAATAGATAAATTGACTTCTATTATAACCGGGATGGCGGCAGACGTCTCCTGGCGGAGATCTGGAATTGTCGCCAAAAAAAAAGCGATCTTCGAGGGAAGATGTCAAAAAGAAAAAAAAATTTCAACGTGACAAAAACGAATCAGAATATATTCATGACGTCGTAGTTATGTGTCGCAGTAAAAGTCTTCTTCGCTGTTTACAAATGAGAGCAAACAACAACAACACAACGCTCAGCCGGCGGCCTCCTGCTCCGCATTTTCGATGTATAGAAACTCGGATTGACACGCGATGAAGAAACGAGGAGCGACGCCGGAGGATCGGAGCACAAAGGGAGACGGCGGCTGTCTGATGTGACGGCTCGGAGGCTTTCCCCGGTCCTCGAGTCTTTGAACGCATTCAGAGGGGATTTCTCCGAGCTTGAAGGCGCCCATAGACCCCCCCCCCCCTCCCCGCCCGCCGCGCACAGGGACGACACGCAGCACCTAACATGCTCCTCTTCCTCCTCTCCACAGATAATGAACACATCTACATGGAGCTGGATCAGAAGCTCTCCAAATACTGCCCCAAAGAGTGGAAGAGAGAAGCCAGCAAGGTGAGGAGCGCTGTGCGTGATGGTTGACTGACGTCGCCATGGTGAAGCAGCACCAGGCACGATGTGGAGCAGGGGTCGGGAACCTACGGCTCGTGAGCCATATATGGCTCTTCCGGTGACGGCATATGGCTCCCAGGCAATTTTGAGTTAAAAAAAAAAATCTCCGCCCGCCCCCCTGTAATTTTCTCTATCGCGCCAGATTACAGCAGAACATCTTTGTTCTTTTATTAAACTAAACGTCTGTTATTGATCGTATCTACAGCAGCATGTCACTTCTGTCTCTACGTGACCCCCCCCCCCCCGTAGCACCATGCAGCACCAGAAGTCGCATTCAAAGCAAGACATATTTAATTTATTATACGTTAAAAATACGATATGGCTCTCAATGAAATATATTTAGAAATATTTGGCTTTTATGGCTCTCCCAGTCAAAAAGGTTCCCGAGCCCTGATGTAGAGCATCCCAGAACCAGCCTGTAAGCCACGGACCTGGATTAATAGATCCCGACTTCAGTCACAAGATTCATCCAAAACAATAACGGGAGAAGCTCCACGATAGTCGTGGATATGAACTGATGCCAGATCAGCTCACGTAGTCAATAAATCAAGTATTTCCACGTGTTTCTTTTCCAGGGCATCGACCAGTTTGGGCCTCCGATGATCATCCACTTCAGAGCTCAGTACTACGTTGAGAACGGGAGATTAATCAGGCGAGTCCCTCAACTGACTGTAAACAACCTACAGGTGACAGGAAACACCTGTAAACACCTCTAAACATCTGTAAACAACTGCTCTAGCATCCAGCGGTTTACCACCAGTGAACCTAGAATCCAGTAACAATTCTTCTTCTTCTTCTTCCTCTGCAGTGACCGGGCGGCGAGGTACTACTACTACTGGCACCTGAGGAAACAGGTGCTGCTCTCGCAGTGCATCCAGAGGGAGGAGGCCTACTTTCTGCTGGCGGCCTTCGCGCTGCAGGCCGACCTCGGCAACTTCAAGCGCAACAAGCACTTCGGGAAGTACTTTGAGCCAGAAGCCTACTTCCCT